>NC_053155.1:7807831-7951724 GCF_016835505.1 Polypterus senegalus | reverse complement strand
CCTGGAATCCCAGATGAGAACCGAGTTTAAGAAAGTGGTGAACCTGAGGCTTAAATACACAATGGTAAGGCTGAACCTTAAAAGTACACCTAATGAGTAATGTAGTCTAACCTCCAATCCCAGTTAAAACCAGTACTATCTAGTAGGTAAGTCAGGTAAACCAGTAGAGGCTGACCTTGTAGATGGACAAAAAGGAGGAACAGTTCAGAATTCCAAAAAATGACATCTATCCCATAATGCAATGCTTCTGATGCTCCTCTTTTGACATCAGCATCAGGCCTTTCAGCTGCACATTTCCTTCCTTTTTATCCAAAGGATTATCAGTTTAAGGTGTTGTTCATTTAAAATATGGAAGAACCCATAGAGCAGATAAAGAGTCTTAAACATCAGTTTAAAGTAGAGGTGATGAGGTAGTAGAGTGGATAAGAGGAGCAGCAACAGGCGGCATATTGCTAAGAACAGCTCTTTTTTTTTTTTTTTTTTTTTTTTTATTAATTTTATTACAATCAATACATAGCAATCAAGTTTTACAAAAAAAAAGAATTATGCTAAGAACAGATCGATCCCCACCCTTGAGAGAGAGAGCAAGCCAAGCGGTGTAAAATTTAAGGCTTTTAAAAATACCTAAATCAACAAATTCTCTGTGCTTTATAAAATCATTTCAAAATATTACTGATTAGATCCTGCCATGTTTTGAAAAAGTCTGCACAGATCCTCTAACTGAGTATTTGATTTTTTCCAATTTTAAATAATATAACACATCAGTTTCCCACTGACTTAAAAGAGGAGAGTTTGGGTTCTTCCAGTTTATCAGAATAAGTCTGCGTGCCAACAGTGTAGTGAATGCAATCACAATTTGTTTGTCTTTCTCCACTTTAAGACCCTCTGGAAGAACCCCAAACACAGCTGTTAATGGGTTAGGAGGGATTGTGAGTCCAAGACTGTCTGAGAGGTAATTAAAAATTTTTGTCCAGAATAATGTTAATTTGGAGCAGGCCCAGAACATGTGACCTAGTGAGGCTGGGGCTTTTGCAGCGTTCACAGGTTGGATCATGCCCTGGAAACATTTTGAGAGTTTTAGTCGAGACAGATGTGCTCGATATATAATTTTGAGTTGTATAATTGTATGCTTTGCATATGGAGCTTGAGTGAATTCTCTGCATTGCTACTTTCCACTCCTTTTCTGATATATTAATTGAGAGGTCATTTTCCCAGTGTCCTCTTGGATCTTTGAAAGGAAGGGATTGTAAAAGGATTTTATATATTGTAGAGATGGAGTCTAACTCCTTGAAATTGAGCAATAATTTTTCCAGCGTGGATGAGGGTGCAAGATGAGGAAAATCTGGAAGGTTCTGTTTAACAAAGTTCCTGATTTGAAGATAGTGAAAGAAATTTGTAGCTGGAATGTTAAATTTGGAATGTAATTGTTCATAGGATGCAAAGACGTTGTCTATATAAAGATCTCTAAGCAAGTTAATTCCAAATTTTTCCAGATATTAAAACTGCATATGTTTGTGAGGGTTGAAAGAGGTGGTTCTTTTGCAGGGGTGCCACAGAAAGAAGCTTCTCCGTCTTAAAATGCTTTCTACATTGGTTCCAGATTCTAAGTGAGTGGAGCACAATTGGGTTATTAGTGTATTGCCGATAACGTGTGTTTATTGGAGCACAAAGCAAGGAATACAAAGAAGTACTGCAGGATTTTACTTCTATTGCGGTCCATGCCTGTGTATGTTCTTCTATTTGTGTCCAGGTTCTTATCGACTGTATATTTGCGCCCAGTAATAAAACTGGAAGTTAGGTAGAGCCATGCCGCCTTCTGCCTTTTGTCTTTGTAGGTCGCTCTTTTGATGCGTGGATGTTTAGAATTCCAAATAAATGAGGTTATTGTTGAATCTAATTGCTTAAAGAACGATTTATTAATGTATATTGGTATGTTTTGAAATAAAAAGGAGCTTAGGAAGAATATTCATCTTAACAGTGTTAATTCTTCCAGCTAGTGTGAGATGAAGGGTTGACCATCTATGCAAGTCTTGTTTAATTTTTTCCATACAGACGACGAAATTTTGTTGATAAAGAGCTTTATGTTTACTTGTGATGTTTACCCGAGGTATTTAAACTGTTCTGCAATGATAAAAGGAAGGGTGTCTAATCTAATATTATATGCTTGCGAATTCACGGAAAGAGTACACTTTTATTCAGATTAATTCTGAGACCAGAGAGCTTTTGAAATTCTGTGAGTGCTGCTAAGACTGCAGGCACAGAATTTTCTGGGTCCGATATATACAGTACCATGTCATCTGCATATAATGAGATTTTCTGTTCCAGTCCTTCTCTGCTAATCCCCTTTATCTGATCAGTATTTCGACAATGTATTGCCAGTGGTTCAATGGCAATTGCAAACAGCAGTGGTGACAAAGGGCATCCTTGTCTTGTGCCACGCTCTAGTTTAAAGTAGTCTGAGCAAATGTTATTGATGCAAACTGAAGCTTCTGGGTTAGTATACAGTAATTTAATCCATGCACAAATGTTCGGGCCAAACCCAAACTTCTCCAAAATAGTAAAAGGTATTTCCATTCAATCATGTCGAATGCTTTTTCTGCATCCAATGATAATAATATTTCTGGGGTGTTTGATTTAGTTGGTGAGTATATTACATTAAACAGGCGTCGAAGATTTGAAGATAAGTGTCGGCCCCTAATAAATCCAGTTTGGTCTTGTGATATTACTGAGGGAGCACTTTCTCCATCCTTCTAGCTATGATTTTAGAGAGTATTTTAACGTCGTTATTCAGAAGTGAAATTGGTCTGTATGATGCACATTGTAATAAGTCCTTATTTTGTTTTGGAAGACAGTGATTAGTGCTTGGCAAAGGTTTGTGGAAGAGATTGGTTATCTCTGGCTTCTGTAAATGTTGCTAATAGGAGGGGAGCTAGCTGAGCGGAGAATTTCTTGTAAAACTCTGCAGGGTAGCCATCAGGGCCTGCTGCTTTTCCACCTTGGAGTGACTTTATAGCATCCAGTAATTCTGATAATGACAGAGGTTTATCGAGCTCCTCCACACTAATAGCGTCAATTTGTGGTATCTGTAATTTATCCAGAAATGCATTAGATTGTATATTGTCTTCTTTAAACTCAGTAGTATATAGGGATTTATAGTAGTCTCTAAAAGTGTACATTATATTTTTGTGTTCGATGATTTTATCTCCATTCGTGTTAGTAATTACGAGATTGCGCTTGCACATCTTGCTTGTGAATTTGTTGCGCTAAAAGCTTATTAGCTTTCTCTCCATGTTCATAATAATGATGTCTGGATTTGTAAATTAGTTGTTCGGTTTCTTTAGTTGTCAAGAGGTTTAATTCTGAATGTAGAGCCTGCCTCCTCTTATGTAGAGTCTCGCTTGGTAGTCTGGCATGTTCTTCATCTATTTTAGTAATTTCGCTTTTATCTCTGCTACTTTCTTCGCGGATTTATTTCTGTGGGAAAGATATGAGATAATCTGTCCTCTTAAGAAGGCCTTAAGAGTTTCCCAGAGTATTCCTGCAGAGATCTCAGGGGATGTATTTGTCTCTAGAAAGAATTCAATTTGTTTGGATATAAATTCAGTACAATTCTCGTCAGCTAATAGAAGCGGATTGAGACGCCATCTGCGGGGTGAGTGTATGGGGCTTAGTAATTTCAGCTCCAAGATCATCGGAGCATGGTCTGAAATAACAATAGCATCGTATTTACAAGATTTAATCTTAGGCAAGAAGTTATTATCTATAAAGAAGTAATCAATCCTTGAGTAGCAATGATGTACTGGTGAGTAGAAAGAATATGTTCTTGAATTTGGGTTTAAAAACCTCCAGGGATCTGATAAGTTGTGATCAGTTATAAACTTTGTAATTATCTTTGCGGTGTTAGTTGCCGTTCCCCCTGTGGAGGAAGTCTTATCTAAAAGTGGATTTAGAACACAATTAAAGTCCCCAGCCATTATAAGTTTATGAGTGTTCAGATTGGGAATGGATGCAAATAAATTTTGTATAAATTCCTTATCATCAACATTAGGTGCATAAACATTTATCAAAATCATTTTACAGTTAGATAAGTCTCCCATGACCATCACATATCTCCCTTCAGGATCCAATACTACATCTGATGCTACAAATGGTACTGTTCTATGTATGAGAATTCCCACCCCTCTAGTTTTCTTTGTAAAACTAGAATGGAACATTTGGCCAGTCCAGTCTTTTGCAGCCGGAACTGATCCTTACTTAGTAAGTGGGTTTCCTGTAAAAATACTATTTTAGCATTTAGACCTGTTAGGTGAGAAAGTACTTTCTTTCTCTTTAATTCGTGATTCAGGCCTTTAACATTCCAGCTTACGGTTAACTGTCCCATCATGGAGACACTGATTCTGAGTTTTGGTGTCATATTATAGTCTTAACTGGAAGTGAAATAGTTTAGGTCTTAATTTCCTATTCCCCAAGAGTTGTTGCCATGCAGCTTATTATTACGTTGATAGTTATAATTATAAAGATTGAGATGATAGATTAGATATAGATCAAGCCTGCTCTCTTTCTCTTCCCCTTAACCCCCACCCTCCCTTTTTGCCTCCCCAGGTGAGGCTAAAACCCACTTCATGCAGTCCCAGTCCTCTGACATACCCAGAGACAGAGCACGTCCAAAGCACATCAAGCCCCCATGCAGTGGCGCTTTAAGGTTAAAAGATAGAGATATCTGTTACCAATATAGTCTTTAAAAGAGGAAAAGAAAAGAAAAAAAAAAAAAAAAAGATTTTGCACTTAATATATATACATATATATATATACACACATATACATACATATATACATATATATATATACATACATACACATACATATAATCTTCATCAATTTTAGTGCATTAAGATGATATCCCCAGATAATAAACCCAGGTGATGGTGTTAAAGATGTGTCCAAAACAAGCATAACAAGTCTTAATGCAGTAATAGCAATAACAGCAAACCAAGGGTATGATATTGAACAGTCTCATTTAGGGTACACATGAAATAATTAGAAAAGAAAAAAAAAAAAGAGGAGGAAAACGTAACTAAGCACAATAAAACATAAACATTTAGCGCCCTAGTAATACTAAGTAATGATAAGTAATAAGTAAGTAATAATAATATAAGAATATGAGAATATATGCTGATAAAAACCCGTATTTTAAAACAAATAGATCAGACAGTAGATTATTAATCCTAGCTTTATCATTTACCGCCATGACTCACAATTATGTATCAGAATAGTCCCGGATCAGCTTTCTTAACTCATTTTCTGCCTCCTCCTTGCTAGCGAAAACATAGAAATGACCCTGCCATTCCACTTTCAGTTTTGCCGGATACAGGAGGCCGATTTGACATTGGCTTGCCGTAGCAGCTGTTTAATATTATAGAAGGCGGGCGTTTGATAGCTGTTGCTGGAGAGAAGTCAGGGAAGACGCGAATGTGGCAATCTTCATATATAATATCTTCCTTTTTTCCTGAGGAGTTCCATCACCTCTAACTTAAATGATAATCGTTCAAAACGGACTATAAAAGATCTTGGTCGGGGTCTGACGGTGTTTGATCAGCGACGCGTAAGCCGCTGCTATCTCAGATTCTGCTTTAAAGTCGCCCCGATTATTTTAGAAAAAGTTCAGTTGCGAATTTCACGGGTTTAAACTTTCTCGATTCTCCGCAAGCCTTCAATTCTGACATTATACCTTCTATTCCCATCTTCTAAAGCAGCCAGTCTGTCTCCAAGTTTTTCTCCGAGTTTTTACATTCAACTGACATTTACTGCTCTTTCCTCGGCACTGGCAGCTAGATGTTCGGCTATTTCGATCCGATTCGTGAATGTCTCACTAAGATGCTCCAATCGATCAGCAAGCGTGCTCAGTTTAACTGAGTTTTTCTCAATGCGCTCTTCGATTTTACCCAGCACCTGTCGAAGTTCAAGTTGTACCTCTTGGCGCAGCCTTTCATTTGCCTGTTGGATTTCCTGTTTTAATTCCTGTTTCAGTCTCTCAAGTGCCTTTGCCGTTGCTTTCTCATTAGCCTTCTCGCTTTTCTTTATATCTTGCCTGAGCTCAGCGAGCAACACTTTCAGTTCAGATAGCTGAAATGTGCCTTCTTGTGCCGTAGATGAAGCAGCAGACTCTGCTGAAGCCGGTGTCCCGCTGCTCCAGTCCCGCGTAATTGCGTAACTGAAGCCGCGGACCTCCCGGTCTTTTCCAGTTTCAGGTAATCCTCTCCAATCGGCGAGCTATCCACATCTGCACTCACGATCGCACCTTCGCTCCCCCTTTCGCTCTCAGCGGCGATGTAGCGGACCGTGGTCCCGAGGAGTCTGTACTTTCGCCCATCTGATCCAGGTCTGTCTCTGAGAGGCCGTATCTCGAACTAGGGCTTGCTGATCGCAGCTTGGATGTAGCTTTAGTCTTCGATTCTTTCGGACCCCCCTTCTTGTTGGCCATGTTTATATGTGTTTACATATACTGTAGCGGTCCCTCTCGGGTTGAATAAATACAGGATATCTCTGAATAATAAGCAAATAATATGAAAAATAGCACCACTGCTAGCGGAGCTCCACTTCAGACGTCCATCTCTCGCATCGGACGAGACCAACAGCTCTTTTTTAAGAAAATGAAGGGCTACAAGAGGCAGCAAGTCCAATACAGAACAAAGCGATCAGAAGGACAAAAAGGAATTGTATCATTTTCCATCCCAATGCTGGGAGCCGCTCTATTACCCAGCGATCATTGTTCTCCCATGATAAGAAAAGGAGTGTCTGACCTAAATCACCTGTTTCATGATGAAGATGTTCAGTCAGAGATGTCAGATTTGAAGACACATCTGGAATGGAAAGACAGCATCAACCGTCAGTGACAGCACAAGTGTCCCTTCACCTGCTAGACAAATGTCCAGATGACTGAAGTGTCGCCCACCATTGACTTTGGTAGCTGATTCTGCAGGGAGATCAGCCACCGCCTGTAGGGCCTGTGCAGGTCCATTAATGTGGCGTCCATAAGGCAGAGATGTTGCACTCGGACCAAAGACACCAAGCCATCTAAGGCACTGCTTGAATTGTTGGACATTGCAGGCCACAGACAAGCCTTTGGGTAACTGGGGTAAGTCTGTTGTCTGCAGACAAATGACATCATCTTAGGTGTTACTGGCTTTTGTAACCATGAAAGGAAAACTCCACTCATCAGTGTTTGATAATCTAGAAATGGTCTTAAATTAGACTGATTAGAGAAAATTGAAAGAATATTAGAAAGAGAAACAGAATAGTGGAGCTGACCTGAGGGAAAGCAGGGCTTAGAGGAGCCCCTAAAACAAATGTGGCAGGTGTGTCAAAGTGTGTAGATGATGGAGGAAAATCTGGAGGTGTCTGTTCATCGAGTTTCAGTCTGATAGGAGGGAATGCAACTATTAGAAAAGCCAGAGAACTTGAAGGAAAACGTGAAAAAAGAAAAATACCAACTGACATATAGAGTAGAATACAATACAATGAACACAAGTGGACATGTGAAACATCACCAGGAGGAAGGATTGAGCAAAATATAAGGAGTTTAAGGTTTTAGATGGGTCACAACACACACGGGATAAAGTGGAATACCGAATTGTGAGGTATAAGGAATGGCATACAGAATCAGCATGATGATTGATTAAGAACTACTAAGAATATGACCCCACCGGCATGATAAGGTAAATATGGAGTAATGACACTTGTGTCAAGGTGTGCCCTGAAGCCTGTCTACTATGAACAGACAAGTCAGATGCAGCACTGAATCCGATACATGGCACTGTGAAGATGTTCAGGATCAGAGCCTCTTTTGACATCTTCATCCAGTGAACTGGAGAGCACAGGGTGGTCTGGTGATGCTGGGGTATCCTGGGGTTTAACCAGATGACATTAGGATGGATGAACACATACAGGATGCCCTTGATCGTTTCAGAGAGGTGGATGATGTCACCTCAATAAGACCTGAAAGTGGCCTTGCACACTTGGGAGCAGAAGAGGTTTGTCACTTCAAAACTTTCTGCTGGATCAAATCAGCAAGTTGAAATGACGAATCATCTCAGTACGTCGCTCTGGAGAGGCTTCTTTTATCAGAGTCTCTGTTAGTCAGGATGCATTTCCTCAGGAGTATCCATTTCTTCCACATTGTTTTCTTTCTTTTTGGGATGTCACAGTGCTGAGTTAGCGATGCTCCCTCACAGCTTATCAGTTCTCCTCTCTGCCCAGGGTCCATCTGTTAGGGGTTGGCAGGTTCTTTCCGTGTTTCTAAGGGTTTTTCTTATGGCACTTTGGTTTTCCCCACATGTCCCCAAAGAGTCCTGATTGGCTGTGTGTGTGGGAATGATGGACATCCTGCCCAGGGTCTGTCCTGCCTTGTGCCCAGTGCTGCTGCCATAGCAGTAGTAGTAAGCAGTAGAGTAGGCAGTGGCCCCTTGTGAAGCTGACTTGAGTTTTGTGGCTTTAAGATCTTTATGATATGATGTTGTATTTGATTATGTAGAACATAAAGATCATCTTGACTCATCTCACCTTCTTAAACATTTTTCCTTTTGAGGATCACAACCATAAAGATCATATTTAACACATTCATTTATTTCATTGTATTCTTTCATTTCCTATCATTTGCTTTCCACATCCCATTTATTTTTCTCGGTCCTATGATTGCCTTGTCACATTTGCCATCTTTGTGTTTTATTGCTCAGCAGACAGGGGGCACCAGTCACAGCAGTTGTGTTTTATTTTATTTTACTGCCTCTGATGTCTCAGTGTTCACTTGAAGTCCACGGTGACTCTTCAGCTGCTCGTCGTCCTCCCTGTTAGTGACACAAACTTTATCTGACATTCCACTAAATTAATTCTTCTGCTGTCCACAACGAGCTTGATTATCTTCTGTGAAGGCCTCACCACTCAGATGGCCTTCTTCTTTAGTATACTGTAACTGACAAGTGTGTTGAGTTTTTACATTTCTTTTTATTTTGGTGTCTTCTGCCTTTTTAAGATTCAGGTGTGTTCCTCCTGGCCAGCTGCCACATTAAAGTGAAAGACAAAAATAAAAACATCTCAGGGCCTGCTGTTTGGTGGCTTTACCTTCATGCCACAGCTTGTCTTTAATAAGCCTGAGAACACAAATGGCTTTCCAAAGTTCTGATGAACAAAAAATGGCTGACTTGACAAAACTGAAAACGATATCAGATAAGCAAGGAGGAGGTGGAGGTTAGGAGCACATGCTAAGCTAGAAAGGAGCTGAAATTTTAATTTACGTAACAGAAGGTTGCAATGAAAAGAGCAGATAAAATGAAATACAAAACCAGACAACTGATGACAGACAGCGAGACACGAGAATCACAAACAGTGCAAACAGGCGCCTCGGGGGCTTAACACAAACCAGCCTTGCCAATAAAAAACCTGACTGGATTGGGGGGAGGGGTCGACACTACTGAGGTATCACTTTGATGTGTACACAGCATGTAGTGCACCAAACACACACACACACACACACACACGCACTCAGGGTCCTTGTGGGGTCAGCAGGGGTCACTTAAGCCCTTTATTCTGTCTGCTGTCAGATTTGAATGTGGAAATTAAAGTTCACATTTAGCCCTTCATCATGGCTCAGACTGCAGCACTGAGGTGGTCCTCTGTGTGTCTATGGTGTCCCTGCTCACTGCCATCACAGCAGACCACCTCACTGCTAGAATTGCTGAGTGCTGCAGTGATGTTAGAGGGGCACATCTGACAGTTTACTCTAAATCTGTTAAGTGTGAAATTTCCATGTTACAGAATGTTGCTTTGTTTAAACACCACCTTTTACTACAGATGAGGTCTTGCAGGTTAATCTTCTTTAAACTCTTATCCTAGTGGTTGACATACTGACATTCTCTTTCATGTTTACTGTCTCCTTCTCTTATTTTTCAGTTCTTTAATTTGTACTTTGCGTCTTCTCAATTTTTTACTTTTTCTCTTCTCCAGTGTCATTAGTGCCACTAACTTGTGACCAGTGAGGTTATTAGGGTGGGATGGGAGTCTGGACAAGTAACAAAGGTCATGAAAATGTTCAAATAAGTGAAAGCTTTCTTACTTTTTACTGAAAGTGTATTGGGTGGGATGATGTGTTGTTTGGGTGGGCAGAGCCAATAGATACACTCCCCTGTAGCTTCACCCTTGCTTATGATCATGTGTTTCTCTCCTTTGTCTTTTAACTTTTCTAAATCTTTATTTCTGCTATTTTAATAACAGCTAATCTGTGATATTAATCAAACCTGAGAGCTCACAATGCTTTTAGAACATTAGAACCCTCTAGACGAGAACAGGCCATTCAGCCCAATAAAGCTTGCCAGTCCTATCCACTTATTTCTACCAATAAAACATCAAGTCGAGTTTTGAAAGTCCCTAACGTCTTACTGTACACCACACTACTTAGTCGCTTATTCCAAGTGTCTGTCAGTCTTTTTGTAAAGAAAAACTTCCTAATGTTTGTGCGAAATTTACCCTTAACAAGTTTCCAGCTGTGTCCCCGTGTTCTTGATGAACTCATTTTAAAATCACAGTCTCGATCCACTGGACTAATTCCCTTCATAATTTTAAACACATTTTCTGTTCCCCACACCCCTTGAAATTGTTTGATTTCTGTTTACAACTCCTACAAAAGTCATCACATTTCAAGATAAAGAAGTCAAATTCCTAATTTTTGAAGCACAGATTGAATCACATACAGAACTCCAGGTGCATAAAATTTAAATATTAAGTTATCTTAATAAATCTCAATAACCTTGTAAATGTGTCCCCCGCTAAGCTTAGACACTCGAACAACAATTTGGTGTTTGGAGTGTCCCATGAGGCATCAGTGCCTCAAGGAAATGACACACGATCAACAATCAAAGGGTTTTGGGCATTGGAGACCCCCAGGGAGCAATGAGTGCCAGTGCTGATAAGCAATGAAACACAGTCGATGAGTTTTATCCCCTGATAACACCTGCATTGCAGTTAAAAACAGATGTACCATATAATTAAAATCGCTGCCAGGACCACCAGCAGAAGAGATGGAGTGTAAGCAGCTGGTGTTGCATTGCATTTGGTAGTGCTTGCCCCCCACCCAACAAAAATCAATGACATTTTACAATCAGAGGATGGCACAGAAATTAATACTAGACATTGTGCTTCTCTACATTTCATGGCTGTAAGAGCCAATCTTAGAAAGTTAAAGTTTTGAGTTACAGTAAACTCATATTAAAGCTTGCTTAATTTGAATAGAATATAATTTCTTTCATAGTCATAGCTTATGGTATAGTCCTTATAGTATAGTAAGAGATAGAACCTTCTTGCTATAACTGAGAAACAGTGTGGTAATAGATTCAGTTGTTGTTTAGAAAAGGTCCCAGTAAGCAGGGACTTGAAAGACCCATTTTCAACTAAGAAATGGGATAAGCATACAGTTTTCTGACAGTTTAGAAATGGTTCAGAAATGTTAATAGTAATGATTTGAGATGTAACAAGATTAAGCTTAGAACTGAACTTTTCTTAACATTAATTTTTCCTTTTTTTTGCTATTTTAATTTTCTTTTTTGTGTGAACTGTTTTACTTTGAAACTTAACTAAACTTTTAAAAATGAAAATATTTTGTCTGTGGAATCATTTCTGCACGTTAGGCTTTTGTTGAATCCCATTTTTTTGAGTTGAAGCTGCTGAACTTTGGTAATTTTGGGAAAACGCAGCTACAATGGTAATGTCCAAATTCCACTTTCTTTAAAAAAGTTATTTGCCTTTATGGACACTCGGCCCACAGCAAGGAACCTTGCCACCAAGGAGTTTTTTGACCACCTCAGTGACTTCAGTCCCAGAGATGGGAGAGCCCACCTCAGAGTCCCCAGGCTCTGCTTCCTCATTGGAAGGCATGTTAGTGGGATTGAGGAGGTCTTCGAAGTACTCCTCCCCCGACCCTACGTCGAAGTCGAGGTCAGCAGCGCACCATCCCCACTATATACGGTGTTGACACTGCACTGCTTCCCCCTCCTGAGACGCCGGACGGTGGACCAGAATCTCCTCGAAGCCGTCCAAAGTCGTTCTCCATGGCCTCTCCAAACTCCTCCCATGCCCGAGTTTTGGCCTCAGCAACAACCAAAGCGCGTTCCGCTTGGCCTGCCGATACCTATCAGCTGCCTCCAGAGACCCACAGGACAAAAAAGTCCTATAGGACTCCTTCTTCAGCTTGACGGCATCCCTCACCGCTGGTGTCCACCAACGGGTTCGGGGATTGCCGCCACGACAGGCACCGACCGCCTTGTGGCCACAGCTCCGGTCAGCCGCCTCAACAATAAAGGCATGGAACATGGCCCATTCGGACTCAATGTCCCCCACCTCCCTCGGGACGTGGTTGAAGTTCTGCCGGAGGTGGGAGTTGAAGCTACTTCTGACAGGGGACTCTGCCAGCCGTTCCCAGCAGACCCTCACAACACGTTTGGGCCTACCAGGTCTGACCGGCATCTTCCCCCACCATCGAAGCCAACTCACCACCAGGTGGTGATCAGTTGACAGCTCCGCCCTCTCTTCACCCGAGTGTCCAAGACATATGGCCGCAGGTCCGACGACACGACCACAAAGTCCATCATCGACCTGAGGCCTAGGGTGTCCTGGTGCCAAGTGCACATATGAACACCCTTATGCTTGAACATGGTGTTCGTTATGGACAATCCATGACGAGCACAGAAGTCCAATAACAAAACACCGCTCGGGTTCAGATCGGGGCCATTCCTCCCAATCACGCCCTTCCAGGTCTCACTGTCATTGCCCACGTGAGCATTGAAGTCTCCCAGCAAAACGAGGGAATCCCAGAAGGTATGCCCTCTAGCAACCCCTCTAGAGACTCCAAAAAGGGTGGATACTCCAAACTGCTGTTCGGCGCATACGCACAAACAACAGTCAGGACCCTTCCTCCCACCCGAAGGCGGAGGGAGGCCACCCTCTCGTCCACTGGGGTAAACCCCAATGCATAGGCTCTGAGTCGGGGGGCAATAAGTATGCCCACACCTGCTCGGCCTCTCACCGGGGGCAACTCCAGAGTGGTAGAGAGTCCAGCCCCTCTCAAGAAGATTGGTTCCAGAGTCCAAGCTGTGCGTCGAGGTGAGTCCGACTATATCTAGCCGAGCCTCTGACCTCGCGCACTAGCTCAGGCTCCTTCCCTTCAGAGAGGTGACATTCACGTCCCAAGAGCCAGTTTCTGTAGCCGAGGATCAGACCGCCAAGGTCCCCGCCTTCGGCCACCACCCAACTCACACTGCACCCAACCTCCTTGGCCCATCCCATAGGTGGTGAGCCCATGGGGAGGAGGACCCGCGTTACCTCTTCGGGCTGTGCCCGGCCGAGCCCCATGGGTGCAGGCCCGGCCACCAGGCGCCGCCATCGAGCCCCACCTCCAGGCCTGGCTCCAGAGGGGGGCCCCGGTGATCCGCGTCCGGCAAGGGAAAACGTCGTCCAAAGGTTTCGCTCATCATTGGAGGTTTGTTGAACCGCTCTTTGTCTCATCCCTCACCTAGGACCAGTTTGCCTTGGTGGTTCTACCAGGGCATAAAGCCCCGGACAACATAGCTCCTAGGATCATTGGGACACGCAAACCCCTCCACCACGATAAGGTGACGGTTCAAGGAGGAGTACATTCAAAATAGCTTGTCTTAATGCTGGAAATATCAAAGTAAAACAAATGAGTTGGAGTTGCATGTAGAGGAACATAATTATAATATTATAACAATAACAGAAACCTGGCTAAATAACAAAGATGGGGTTGAGTGTAACACAGAGGGATACACATTTATTAGGAAGGATAGACAGAACAGAAAAGGAGGTGGGGTTGTTGTTTATGTCAAACAGAATTTAAATGTAAGTCCTCTTGAGTTGGATGATGAGCCCCATCTTAGTGAGGACGTGTGGCTTCACCTGGAAAGCATTAAAGAAAGTGGTCTTATTTTAGGAGTATTCTATAGACCACCCAATGCTGACAGTAATTTCAACACACATTGGTGCGAGGAACCTCATCAGAACTGGTCGATGTTAAGAGTGGTGACCTGCAGGCGTCAGTGCTAAGGCCGCTGTTATTTTTAATATTTTTAAATGATTTAGATAGGAATATAAGTAACAAGCTGGTTAAGTTTGAAGATGATACCAAGATAGGTGGATTAGTAGATAATTTGGAATTTGTTGAATCATCACTGAGGGACTTGAAGAGCATACTGGTTTAGGCAGATGAAATTTAATATCAGTGGATGTAAAGTTTTAAACATAAGTAAAAATGTTAGGTTTGAATACACATTAGAAGGTCTGGAATTTGAACGTCCACGTTATAAAGATGGATTTAGGAGTCATAGTAGACTTGTCACTATCAAGTGCCAGACAGAGTTCAGAAGCCATTAAGAAGGCTAACAGAATGTCAGGTTATATAGCGCCTTGATGTATGCAGTACAAGTCACAGGAGGTTCTGCTCAACCTTTATAACACACTGGTGAGGCCTCATCTTGAGTACTGTGTGTAGTTTTGGTCTCCAGGCTACAAAAAGGACATAGCAGCACTAGAAAAGGTCCAGAGAAGAGCGACTAGGCTGATTCCAGGGCTACAGGGGTTGAATTATGAGGAAAGATTAAAAGAGCTGAGCCTTTACAGTTTAAGCAAAAGAAGATTAAGTGGTGACATGATTGAAGTGTTAAAAATTATGAAGGGAATTAGTCCAGTGGATCGAGACTTGTATTTTAAAATGAGTTCAACAAGAACATGGGGACACAGTTGGAAACTTGTTAAGGGTAAATTTTGCACAAACATTAAACACAAAACATAAGTTTTTCTTCACACAAAGAATGATAGACACTTGGAATAAGCTACCAAGTAGTGTGGTAGACAGTAAGACGTTAATGACTTTCAAAACTCGACTTGATGTTTTTTGGAAGAAATAAGTGGAGAGGACTGGCGAGCTTTCTTGGGCTGAATGGCCTGTTCTTGTCCAGAGTGTTCTAATGTTCTAATTTGTCAACTGTGTACAGTGCCATGCAAATGTATTCAATCCCCTTGAAAGTTATCCGAATTTTCTGCATGACCATAGACTTGTACACAAATTTATTCATTCAGTACTTTTAATTGAACTGTTCTACTGTAACAAAACATTTCCATACTCAATATAAATCATTTTCTGTAGATATTTGTGTTTGCCTGAGTACTCAAGCCCTACACATGCATACTTTATCAAAAGCCCTTTTACTGCAGTAACAGCCTTCATTCTTTCTGTACCAGGTTTGTACATTTTTCACGCAGCATTCTTCCCCATTCTTTTTGGCACAATTTCTAGAGATGCTCTCTTTCAGTCGATTGGCACCTCTGGACTGCAGTCTTCAAACAGTGCCACAGATTGTCAATAAGGTTAAGATCAGGGCTTTGACTTGGCCATTCCAGAACATTCAACTTTCTGTTTTTGTGCCATTCCCGTGTCACTTTGGGTCTATGTGATGTTGAAAGATGAATCTTCTCCCGAGTCGTAGGTTCATAGCAGACTGGAACAAGTTCTCCTGCAATATTGCGTGGTATTTGTGTCCATCCATTGTCCCTTCAACTCTGATAAGATTCCCAGGCCCAGCACATGAAGAGCATCCTTATAGCATGATGCTGCCACCACCATATTTCACTGTAGTTGTGGTGTTTCTTGATTCATGGACAGTGTTAGGTTTACACCACATGCATGAAGTCTTGTCAAAAAGTTCTGTTTTGGTCTCATCAGACCATAAAACCTTCTCCCACATCTCATTTGTGTCTTTCTCATGCTTTGTAGCAAATGCCATATGTGCCTATATGTGGCCCTTCCTAAGGAATGGCTTCTTCCTTGCTACCCTCCTGGTTTATAGAGGGGTCTTGAAATTGTGGACCTTCACTCCAGTTTCAATGAAAGACCACTGCAGACGTCTGACAGTGACGGTTGCATTTTTAGTTGACATCTCACTCTGGTGTTTAGTTTGGAGGGATGGCCTGTTCTAGTAAGAGTCTGACTGCTGTGATGAACCTTCCATTTTCTGATGATGGACCTCACAGTGGCTTAACAGGACATTCAAACTCTTGTTATTTGTTTTTTGTGAGCCATTTCCTGCCTTGTGCATTTCAATGAGTTCTCACATCAGCAGATGCTCCTTTGTCCTCATTTTTGGAGTGATTGTCCAATAAAGACTACGGCCTTACAAAGGGGTTTTTTTAGATCCAGAGAGATAGAAAGGACTCACAAGTTGAAACTCATTATGTTTCATTCTGACTGTCAAATGACTGTCACCTTTGTGTCATCTGTCATTCATTTGTCATTTGTGTAAACCTGGAACTTCCAAAGCACAGAGGTTTAACACTAGAATTACCAGAGCCTACGAAAAAACTTGTAGATCCGTCCCACCTTAAATCGCTTCTTAAAACCGTTCTTACCTCTCCGCCAGTGTCTTTTGTTCATCTAAATGTGCTGATAACACAAGCTGCAAGCAGCCGGCTATTCCGTCCCCCCCACCGACTTAGAACGTGCACAAACTTCTCCCAGCTCATGCCTTGATTGATTATCTGGGAGTAAAGTGGAGTTTTAGAGTGGAAATAATAGATCGTTTTTAGAACACATGCATTTAACGTGTGTTCCGTTTCTACATTAATCTGTGTAAACACATTGTTAAAACAGACACTTTTTCATATTTTACTAATAAATTTTACAAAATGTAGGTAGTTCTCCCGCTGGGGAGATAATATATATATATTTATATATATATTTTTTTTAACCTTCGCCATTCTGCCTGCCTGAACTCCCTGTCTATCTATATAGTAATAACAGTAATTTTATTATTATATAGCAGCTTCCCTGTCTCCCTATCTATCCCCTTAGCTGTTTTTTTATATATCTATTATACAGTGCCCTATGGGGTGCCAAACTGGCAATTACAATGATTTTTGGAATATATAAAGTCATTCCTGAATATATAAAGTCAAAACTTGAATATATAAAGTAATTCCTGAATATATATAGTCGGCGTCAGAATATATAAAGTCATTACCGAACATATAAAGTCAGCGTCGGAATATATAACCTCATTCCTGACTTTATATAATCAGGCTTTGACTTTACATATTCAGGTGTGACTTTATATATTCTAACTCTGACTTTATATATTCAGGAATGACTTTATATATTCTGATGACGACTTTATACATTCAAGTTTTGACTTTATATATCCAGGAATGACTTTATATATTCCGAAAATCATTGTAATTGCCTGTTTGGCACCCCATAGGGCACTGCATAATAGATATATAAAAAAACAGCTAAGGGGATAGATACTGTTTATAGATAGATAGGAAGGAAAGGCACTATATGATAGGCAGACAGGGAAGCTGCTATATAATAATAAAATTACTGTTATTACTATATAGATATTATTTATTTAGTTACTTCCTACAGCGTAAAGTCACGAGTGCAAAGCTTCCCATGTACATATACAAAGTACAGCAATGGCAAAAGTGCATTCTTGATCCGATGTAGGACAGTCAACATGATTTGAGTTTGCCTCTGTTATAGCGCGTCTGAGAAAACAGCGGGGGTGTGGGGGGGGTTGAGTTGGGATCGTGAACGCGGCTGAGAGAATAACAGAATAAAAAAAAAGCTAACCTTTACAAGTATCATAAATTACACTGGCTGTTACAGACTGGAATCAAATGTATGTTTTTATTTTAAAATAGTAAGAATACGTGCAGCTCACATCTCAAAACGGACTTATCTAGAATCAAACTCGTGAAGTTCAGACTACCAGTCAAGTGCTGATGCTGTTGCGCCACCACAGCACTTTTAACAAATGCGTGTCAATATTGCACTCTAACGTGGGTTGTTTTTCTGTAGTTATATTTTTGAATAAAAGTGCACTTGTTCTATTATATTTGTACTTTTTGTGAAAGTGTTTCTTTGATATTTGGACTTCAGACTTCACACATTATAAACTTCATGTCTACATTTTGTCAATTATGACTAAAACATGAAAAATGTTTCTTTTTTAACAATGTGTGTACATAGATCGTTGTAGACACGGAACACACATGAAATGCAAGTGTTCCAAATAATGATATAGTATTTCTAAAAGGTGTCATTTTGCTTGACTTCTCACTCTATACAACTCCAAGCAACTGACATGCAGGTAAACAGACTTGAGCTGAGACAACTGTGCTCCGGTGGAGGATGTGATAGTAGGCTGCTTGCTGTTTGCTGCTTAGCCACAAATTTAGAAGACAAAAGACGTGACGGAGAGGTGAGAAGCGTTTTAAGGTGGGACAGCTCTACGAGTTTTTTCATTGGCTCTGGTAATTCTAGTGTTAAATACTCAGGCAAACACTAACTTTGGAGTTTTTTCTTCAGTTAAATAACTACAGAAAATGATTTATAAGAGATCATATTAAAAATACTGAATGGATAAATATGTGGACAAATCTCTTGTCATGCAGAAAATTAGGATGACTTTCAAGGGGGTTGAATTCTTTTGCACACCTCTGTATACTGACTTGTCTTTAAGAAAGCGTCTGCTAAACAAAGAAAACCAACACTGGATATGCCAATCAATGGACACTTTCAGGTGACTCTAAAATGTGACTGTCCTCAAGGAGGAGTTTTAGTTTATCTGACTCTGAATCACTTAAATCAAACATAAAGGTGGGATTCAAGTTCACATTTATTGTGGTGAGGAGCAGAATGAAGTTCTGACTTGCATGTTTCCTCACTCAGGTCCATGTTGAATATCAGCACAAGAAACAGTTGAGCTGGACAAGCAGCAAGATGTGAGCTTGAAGGCCAGCAGAGTCCATGGTAGAAAAGTTTACTGAACTGATTTAGTTGACAAGAATTTTATAAATATTTGATGGCTTATCAGAACAGCGAATAGTTTGTGTTCAATGTTGGTTAGCCAGTCATTCTCTAAACCACTGAACAGGGTCATGGGGGTCTGCTGGAGTCTACCCCAGTTAGCACAGGATGCAAAGCAGGGAACAAACCCTGGACAGGACACCAACCCAACACAGTGCACACACACACAGAAAGGGGCCAATTTAGGATCGCCATCTAACCTACATGTCTTTGGATTGTGGAAGGAAATCTGAGTACCCAGAGGAATTCCACGCAGACATAAGAATATGCAAACTCCACGCAGGGAGGACCAGGGACACAAACTCTGGTGTCCTAACTGAGAGGCAGCAGCGCTACCGCTGTGCCATTGGGTCAGTCATGTTTAATGTCTGTCAGTCATTGTCCAACCCGCTTTAAATCAGAAATTATAAGTTTCAATCTTCCATCCATCCATCCATCCATTATCCAACCGCTATATCCTAACTACAGGGTCACGGGGGTCTGCTGGAGCCAATCCCTGCCAACACAGGGCACAAGGCAAGAACAAATCCCCAGGCAGCGTGCCAGCCCACCGCAGGGCACACACAGACACACACCCACACACTAAGCACACACTAGGGACAATTTATGATCGCCAATTCACCTAACCTGCATGTCTTTGGACTGTGGGAGGACACCGGAGCACCCGGAGGAAACAAGTTTTAATCTTTTGCCCCAAATTGCAAAGGTTGTGTTTTCTTTTTGTTTTGTTTTTTGTTTTTTTCACTTGCTCACACTGTCCTAAGACAATTGCTGTACTTGTGTCCACAAGAAGGACATTTGACAACTGAAAGTGCAGAAGGAGAAGCAGGTCTGGGTGGGCAGTGCATCATCAAGCCCTTCCGTGAGAACCCTAAATCCAAAGAGGACTGTTTCATTTATGTTAGGTAGAATGCCCAGAGGGGACTGGGTGGTCTCATGGTCTGGAATCCCTACAGATTTTATTTTTTCTCCAGCCGTCTGGAGTTTTTTTGTTTTTTCTGTCCCCCCTGGCCATTGAACCTTACTCTTATTCGATGTTAATTAATGTTGATTTATTTTGTTTTATAATTGTGTCTTTTATTTTTCTATTCTTTATTATGTAAAGCACTTTGAGCTACTGTTTGTATGAAAGTGTGCTATAGAAATAAATGTTGTTGTTGTTGTGCTGTCAATGCCACTGTAAGATGATGGCGTCTCCTACCAGACTGACCAACGTAAATCAGTGAGGTCAAAAGAGAAGTCAGACATCAGAGCAGAGCCTTCATTTCTGTACATTTGTAAGTTCACTCAGGGGAAATGCAAGCCCAGCACAGGAGTTTGTCCTCTGTTGACCTTACCCAGTCTTAATTGTAATCATTATTGTGCTTTTTACTTTTTTTTTTCTGTATTTCCATATTTATCAGTGCTAACTGGAGGTTGAATGCCAAGCTGGATGATGGCTTTATGTTGTGTAGTTCAGGTTGGACTATTAAACTGAATACTCCTCCATGAAGTGTCACGGCGTGTTGGAATCGTCTGTCATGCCACATGATCTTGACCTCAGCTTAGTGTCTTTCATTCTTATTTGGATAGACCCCATTCGCTTTGTATGTACATTAAAGATTCAAGCTTTGTTGACATGATGAGTCAAACCTGCTTGAAATTTCCTCATTTATCTGTTTAATGTCAAGTGATCAGCAGTCCTCACCCACTGCGACTCCTTGCCTGCTCGTCTTTAGCTCCTGTCCATGGCATGTCCTGCTGTCTCATGGTGTGTCGTATCTGTGAGGGGATTTTTACATCAGAAGTTTCACGTTTAGTTTATTTCATTTCCTTCTTTTTATTTATGTTTTTGTCATCTTCTGTCTCTTTAAGACTCAGGTGTGTTCCTCCTGGATGGCTGCCATGTTAAAGTGAAAGTGAAAACCAAGACAGAACAGCATGTTGAAGATTTGATTTACTATGGCTGGACGTGTTTTATAAATCCACTGATGTAGCACAAAGATCTTCTCATTGATGAATTCAGAAAAAACAACTGAGGAAAAAACTGAACTGAGGATAAAAGGCCCATGTAGGTAAGTGAAAAGTAAGTTTGAGTTTGTCAGCTTAGCTGAAGTGGACAGAGAAACAGAGAAAACGCACACAGGAGCACAAGACAAAGAAGAAGAAAGGCAGGTGACATGTTAGAACAGAGGCCAGCAAATGGCAAACACACACAGATAAGACACTCACACTCAGCTTATACACCTTTCAGCCTCAGGGAGGCACCACTGCACAGCTCTGAGTCTCCGTATTCACAGAGAGACACGGGCTACAGATGAGGGGTCAGTGGTCACCTGACCTGACCACACAATTACACAACTAGTGGCTGTCACTTGCCATGTTGTCCTAGTTTTGTTTTAAAATGACACCAGAGGAACATGATGGGCAAGAACAGCAGATCTGACACTTCTTTGTGGCTCAGACGGCAGCCCAGAGGGGCTCATTTAGATGTGTGTGACTTCAAGGTCTTGGTGGTGTGGAGCAGAATGAAGTTCTGTCTTGTGTGTTTGCTCCCTCGGTGGCCATGCTCAGTGTCACTGAATATCCTGATAATGTCATAAACCAGATGGAGATGTTTATCCATGGGACAGACAGACTGACATTGGTGGTCTGTGGTGTTTTAGCTCCACACAGTGCAGTTCACAGAAGACATTGTGAGGTGAAAGATGAAGTGGATTCATTTTACCTCAGCAATGTTTATAAATTGAACAAAGATGTATCTAAATGGTGACAAGCCGGCTATGTCTACAGTCACAGTTTTTAAGAAGTTCCGTTCTCTGTCAGGTTTATCAGCCTCTTCTCGCACTTACTGTCTCTTTAATGTCTCCTCACATTTGCTCAATCTGATTATTTTCGGTGGTCCTTTTATATTTAAAGGCTACTACTCTGTATGTTTTGTATTGTTTTTTCTTATGATGTTACAATCAGTGACAGTCACTGGCTGAAGTGTTTATGTGGTGGACCACTGACTATTGACCACAGCCTCACTTATTCACCTTTTTCACTTTTTTTTGGTATTTTCAGTTACAACTGCACAGTGACTGGTAAGACTTTGTCAAATTTCTTCTCAGAGCAAAATAAACTTACTTCAGGATTATTTTTTGATATTACAGTTTGTTTTAGACGTTTCATTTGGCAGCACAGAGGTATTGTGGTTATGTCTGCCAATTTATGGATCCAGCATTTTGGGTTTAAATTCTGGCCCCGGCTGATTTCTAAGTGAACTTTGTGTGTCCTCCTCATGTTCCTTGGGCTGCTCTTCCCTTCTTCACAGGTTAAGGTTAGTCACTGATGCTAAACTGTCCTCATGTGGCGTGGACGCTTATGGTGCACCGGTACTCTGCTCTGCTAGTATTTTATATCAGTAGATGTGAACATAATAGATGGGGCTTTGGGCGCAATGAACAGGGCAGCTGACAAGCTGCACCACAAGGTGTCCTTATATTTAACACCAGAGAATTTGAAAACGTGTCTTTTCCAAGCTATATAAATAGAAAAGTATTTGAATTAAGTGTGGAGTTAAAACTGATAAAGACCCTATTTAAACAGAACAGTAAAGATCCTCAGTATATCAGGTGAGACAAGTCAAAGTGAGCTGATCAGGTCCTGCTTCCTCTGACTTAGTTTATTAGTGCAGGAGTTTCTTGGTCTTAAATTGTTTTATTGCAAACGTTGACAAGAGGGTTCCATGGTACCCAATAGGCACAAATGACTGACACCTCACAATTTATTTAGACAAAACAGAAAAGTCTAAGTTCAGACTACTGAGCATCTACAAATCTCACATGGCGGAGCTCCTTCTGGTGGCTAGCTTGCAGTGAATTAACCCTGGTGCTCCTGGTCTCTCAGTCCCTCTGGGCTCTGCACCTCTGACGCCACTCAGTGGTATTTGTGGCTCTTTGTTTCTGGTGACCATTGTGGTCATGGCTGGCCACAGTTGTCTGGCACAGTAGAAGGCAGACAGCCTGGCTAATGCTGCAGAAAAATGACTCTATAATGAGATGGAGTCCTGCATGAAAAAAGGTCTGGTTCATATGGAGCAAGAAGATACAAGGAGTCTACCTAGACAATTAGGAATATACCATAAAGGGTGGGCAAGAGTCCAAAAGACCCTCCTGGGTGACAGCAGACAGTAAAATGTCCATCACATGGGATATTGATTTAAGGATTAAGTCACAGAGTACAGCCTTCATCCTCAGCAGTTTTATTTATTCTGGGAATTAATCAGCATTCCTTCAGGAGCTCACAGTATGCTGTGCAGTTTAGGCCATCAAAGGCTTCCTGTTTAAAGTGGGGCTGCCAGGCACTAAGTGGGATCTCTGAAAGAGAGACACAGTTCAGGTAAAGGGAGAGAAAAACTCAAAATACATAGAGTGGCCAGGTGCAGGAATGACAGGTCACCAAACAAGTGAAAAGTTGGGACATCCCATTTAATGAAAGGAGTCCAAACACAAATCATGCCTTTGACATCCCTGTAAATAGCCGGAGTACTAAAGACTCCTCCTTCTTATATCACATGAACTGGAAGGGGCGGGGCTAAATGCGTTCACTGGCCTGTTTCTCAGTGCTGCAGATAGAGAAGGAGAAGATAATGTCAGTGATGGCACCCCCTCTTACCATGACAGGTTAACACGTACCTCGAATGAGCCTGTGAAGAGATCCTCTGACGTGCATGCATGACAATAGCTTCTAAGTTACCAGAGAAACTAAAGTTTACAAAATTATTAGGAAAGCACAAGTCACCATCTACACAAAAAGCAGAACTGTGAGCCTGTAGGTGATTATGAGTGTGTACCAAAAGGTAACATCTGACGTGCTCCTATACATGAATTACGGTAAACCTTAATGTTGTACTCATTTGGTTTTACACCATTAACATGTCCAATTATTCATCAGTTTAAATCAGGATGAGTGATGTCCAGCTCAGTATGATTTGTATCCCCAGCTCCATAGCCATCACTGAAGCCCTCTCCTGTACATTCTGTGGGTGGGTGGACAGGCCATGTCTAATAAGTAGAGTCTCCCTCCACGTGTCTCATGAAGAGAAATTCTCTATTTGAGTGTTGGTTCACAGCAGTCAAGAAAATGAAAGGATAAAGTCAGCTGAGGGAGAATGAATCTGGTGTTCCTACATGGAGGTATGTCTTAGAGAAGCAGCAGAAAGAAGTCCTGAACAAATGGCCTGGTTGTCTTTCTTTTAAGCTTGTGAAGTGTGGCGGGCGGCTGGGTCCCATGCCCAGCTGGGACCCCCCTTCTACTTATGTTCCGGGGGAGCAGCCATGGCCACCTCAGTATCTCTCCTGGGATGCTTGGTGGAAGCCTCCCTGGTTGATGATGGTGCCTCAGTTTCCCGCAGAGTTCCAGGGGAGATGCAGTTCTCCACAACCCTGTGGGGATCTGGGGTGGCCGCCAGGGGGTGCTGCAGGGATCCTGGAGCCAGCATGGACACCTCTACAGCCTCGCCTGGAAGTGCAATTAGCAACAGGTGATCAAGCACTTCCGGGTGAGCTATAAAAAGGGCCAGAATTGGGAGGAAGAGGACAAGGTTGTCTGGGAGGAGTGGTGGTGCCAGAGGAGAAGTGTTTTGTGTTGCCTTTAGTGCGTTTAGGACTGTGTGCTGCCTGTGGGGTTCACAGGGAAGACGTGCCCCACAGGTGAAGAAAAATAAAAGTCTTTGTGCTTTTACAAGTGCCTCTGTGTCAATCTGTGCCAGGTTGGGCGCAATATAGGACCTTTATCACAGAAGATACACTGGATAAGATCCTACTGGGCAGCACAGTGTGGATTTTATACCACTAAGCCCACATCAGGGTACCCAGTCTCAGGCGTTGGGGCCCCTGACCTTCACATCAGTCACAAAGTCACTTGAACACATCATGTCCATTTTGAGAAGCTGAGGAATTCTGTACATTCCATTTCAGGACACACAAGGAATAAATGGACATGACCGGCAGCATCATGTCACCTGGCGATGGTGCTATCTTGTTGTATCCAGCAGGAGGTGCTTGTTTTCTAGGACTGTGTTCTTTTTTGATGCAGAACAGACTTGAACTAAAGAAAATTAGATATATGTATTTAACTTGCTTTAAAAGATAACTTCCACTCCCAAAAAATAGCATTTATACATCCATATCCACATTGTGCACCTGTCCTAATCATTCATGGCTTCGGCACACCGTGACTCTGGCCATATAATTGTATTGTTCAGCAAACAGCCGCATCAGCATTTCAAAAAGCCTGCCTGTGTGTCCTTCATGTGTTCTTGCCTATCTCCCTGCTGTTTCTCCCTGTCATTGTGTGATTTAATACCCTAATGTGTTTGGAATAAGCAGCACAGATCGCAGTGGCACACTTAAGACTTATGACTACATTTGTCTGATTCATTAGAGTGCCTGCCTTATTTATGAAGATGTGTCAGAAACAGGAGTGTGTGGAGCTTTTAACAGGATTTGTCTGGAAAGCAAACACAGGGAAGGACAAAGGTGTAGCACTGTCACTAACCTTTTCTCTGTTTGTCCCTTAAAAATGGAGGAGGAGAAATCCCTGAAAGACATCTGAGGTCACTTCCTTTGTCTCACAAGTCCCACCCCTTATGGTCTCAGCACTATATTAATAAATTTACTGTCAGGAGCTGGTGTTCATTTCAGCACCTGTGCAGCCTTTTTTTATTTTGGCTGAATGTCATCACTTTGTACTGCACGATTATGTGGCTTCTTTTATCCTCTGAACCACCTCATTAAATGGAATATCCTTTGGTACCCCAGCCCTCACTTTATTCTTGTTTTGTCCCTTCAGAGCTGTCATACTCATTTCTTACCATTTGAATAAACCAAGGTTTTATTCTTTTGCAGTCATGAAGGCCCAGAAGAGATGGAGGTGCCTTGTCTTCTTTCTTCTCCACTTGACACATGTCGCCTGGACACGTATGTGTTTGTATGATTTGAGTTTCTAACTTTATACAAACAGTGTTCTCCCTAGCATCTTTTAGCCAGGAGCTCCACCTGGCTAATTTAGTTGAGTGCCCAGCTGTCATCTCACATGACATTGTGAGATGACAGCCGCAGATCTGCAGACACAGGCAGATCTAATGATCTGCAGAGATGGCAAGGGACGAGCGGACGGGTGGGAAAATATTGCTAAAGCTAATAGCATGGATGAGGTGGAGCAGAGTTCACAAGCGAAGAGTATAGGGAGGTGGGGTTTCGAGAGCGGCCTGTACATGGTAATAGCGGGGGCAGAGCAGCTTAATACAGTAGCAAGGAGTATAGAGAGGTGGGCAGGTGAGAGGGGGCTGTACATACTAATAGTGGGCACGGAGCGGCAGTTCACAAGTAAAGAGGATGTGGAGGTGGGCGGGCAAGAGGAGGACTAATAAAATAAAAAAAGTCTAGTTGAACCAGCCTGTCAGATATCAGAAAAAGGGCGTCAGGAAGTGATATCTCTGTTCTCAGCGTCAGGGCAGTCTGTATAGTGCGGCTGAGCATACAGCAGCTCTCTCTTGTACAGTACATAGCAAACCTATGTGTATATACTGTATATATATATATATATATATATATATATATATATATATATATATATATATATATATATATATATATATATATACAGTATATATATATCTACAGTTGTTTAAGCATTAGGTGTGTTCTGTGTGCAAAAATCCTTGTAGCACTCACTGTGGTTCCTGTTTAAAGTGACCCCATCTGCCGTTCTTATATTTGCACATATTTGGACTTGCGTCCATATCGCAAAAAGTGTGCAGAAACCCTTGCAACACACACTGTGTCCTGAGCAAAAGTTTAGTCACTGAATTGTTGAGGGTTTTGTACGGAAGCGTATTAGGGCCACGGTGAAAAAAAAAAAATACGGGCAAAGTGAAGAAAAACTATATGTCGAGAATAAAGTCGAGATGTTGACTTTATTCTCAACATTTCCACTTTAATCTTGACGCTTATGACGAGAATAAAGTCGACATGTTGACATGTTGCTACATAACTTATGACGGGGTTTGAGAAAATCTAGTAAATTAAACATTCATTTTAAGATGAAGTTTAGTTTACGATGTTCTACTTTAATGACAGACTACGAACATGTCGAATTCAATCTTGAGATAAACGGCGAGAATAAAGTAGAAATGTCAAGAATAAAGTGGAAATGTCGACAATAAAATGGAAATGTCGACATTATTCTTGACATAAGCGTCAAGAGCTCAAGCGCATGCAGAAGGAACTCCGAGTCCAGCTCAGGGCGGCGAAGGAGCAGTACAGGAGAAAGCTGGAGCAGAAGTTGCAGAACAACAGCATGAAGGAAGTTTGGGATGGGATGAAGATCATCACTGGCTGCAGCTCGAAGCACGGTGCCACCATCGAGAGGGACGTGGAGAGAGCAAACTAGATGAACAACTTCTTTAATAGATTTGACCACCCTAACCCACTCTCAACTCGGAGTACTGCATCCACCAACCATCCTTCTGCTGATACCAGCATAGCAGAGACATCCCCACCCACAATTACAATCACAGCAGCGCAGGTGAGCAGAGAGCTGAGGAGACTTCGTGCCAGCAAAGCAGCGGGTCCAGATGGAGTATCGCCACAACTGCTGAAGGCCTGTGCGCTGGAACTGGGGAGTCCTCTACAGCG
Source organism: Polypterus senegalus (assembly GCF_016835505.1). Taxonomy (NCBI): domain Eukaryota; kingdom Metazoa; phylum Chordata; class Cladistia; order Polypteriformes; family Polypteridae; genus Polypterus; species Polypterus senegalus. The sequence continues at coordinate 7,924,139 of NC_053155.1, read as the reverse complement.
CATCTTCAACCTGAGCCTGGAACAGGGGAGAGTCCCGAGGCTTTGGAAAACATCTTGTATCACTCCTGTCCCAAAGGTATCACGTCCTAGTGAGCTGAATGACTTCCAGCCTGTTGCTCTGACGTCACATGTGATGAAGACCATGGAGCGGCTGCTGCTTCACCACCTGAGGCCACAGGTCTGCCACGCCCTCGACCCTCTGTAGTTTGCATACCAGGAGAAGGTGGGAGTGGAGGATGCCATCATCTATATGCTACACCGATCCCTCTCCCACTTGGACAGAGGCAGTGGTGCTGTAAGAATTATGTTTCTGGACTCTCTAGCGCCTTCAACACCATCCAACCTCTGCTCCTTAGGGACAAGCTGACAGAGACAGGAGTAGATTCATACCTGGTGGCATGGATCGTGGACTATCTTAAAGACAGACCTCAGTATGTGCGTCTCGGGAACTGCAGGTCTGACATTGTGGTCAGCAACACAGGGTGCGCCGCAGGGACTGTACTTTCTCCGGTCCTGTTCAGCTAACATACATCAGACTTCCAATACGATTCGGAGTCCTGCCACGTGCAAAAGTTCACTGATGACACTGCTATTGTGGGCTGCATCAGGAGTGGGCAGGAGGAGGAGTACAGGAAGCTAATCAAAGACTTTGTTAAATGGTGCGACTCAAACCACTTACACCTGAACACCAGCAAGACCAAGGAGCTGGTGGTGGATTTTAGGAGGCCTAGGCCCCTCATGGACCCTGTGATCATCAGAGGTGACTGTGTGCAGAGGGTGCAGACCTATAAATATCTGGGAGTACAGCTGGATGACAAATTGGACTGGACTGCCAATACTGATGCTCTGTGTAAGAAAGGTCAGAGCCAACTATACTTCCTTACAAAGTTGGCATCCTTCAACATCTACAATAAGATACTGCAGATGTTCTATCAGACGATTGTGGTGAATGCCCTCTTCTATGCGGTGGTGTGCTGGGGTGGCAGCATAAAGAAGAAGGACGCCTCACACCTGGACAAACTTGTTAGGAAGGCAGGCTCTATTGTAGGAATGAAGCTGGACAGTTTGACATCTGTGGCAAAGCGACGGGCATTAAGCAAACTCCTGTCAATCATGAAGAATCCACTGCATCCACTGAACAGTGTCATCTCCAGACAGAGGAGTAGCTTCAGTGACAGACTTTTGTCACTGTCCTGCTCCACTGACACACTGAGCAGATCGTTCCTCCCCCACACTATGCGACTCTTCAATTCCACCCGGTGGAGTAAATTCTAACATTACTCAAAGTTATTGTCTGCTTTTACATGCATTTTTATTACTCTTTAATTTAATATTGTTTTTTTGTATCAGTATACTGCTACTGGATTATGCGAATTTCCCCTTGGGATTAATAAAGTATCTATCTATCTATCTATCTATCTATCTATCTATCTATCTATCTATCTATCTATCTATCTATATTAAAGTGGAAATGTCGACTTTATTCTCAACATCAGCATCGAGATTAAAGTGGAAATGTTGAGAATGCGTACCTGCCGTGCAAGTGTGAACTGAATATCCAACAAGCTTTCCCTTTCCCACTCAAAAGTCTTATTCATAGGTACTTTACATTTTTTTCAAACGTTTTACCAACATGAGCAAAAGAAGCGTTCAGAAAACAACACTGCTCAGTTATTTCAGAAAAGAGACGTCACAAACTAATGAAGATGTGGCGTCAACTCCTCATGTGGCAATTTCAGACAAAGACATTGCAGAGGCTGGTCCATCAGGGTTCTCTTCAACACACACTCTGCCAATTGATAAATCTAAGCACTGCTTATCCAGCATAAACAAATAATGGTTTAAAGATTTTGATTGGCTAATGGTCAAAGAAAATGTTATATGGTGCTCATTGTGCACGAAATATTCAAACAAACACCCCCAAGGAGGGGTTACTTTGGGTAAACGTGCCATACACAAGAATTCGAAAAGAAAGCTTGCTGGACCATGAAAAAAGTAAAACGCACATTGAGTCTTCTGCTGACCTTTTAGGAAATCATGGACTAGAGCAAAGTGGAAATGGTCAAATTGAAAGATCTGTATCTGTGTTAAATAACTTACAGAGAGATGCCTTTGTGGGAGCTTTAAGATCCATGCGTTGTTTGGCAAAAAATGAGTTACCACATACAACGTTGTGTGAAAAGCTGTTGGAACACTGTAAAGAAACGGGTTGTTTCTTTTTACAACATTTTAGTATTGGTAAAAATGCACATTACACCTCTGAAAGTATAATGCAAGAGCTGCTGGATGTCTTAGCATCAGAAATAAAATCTAACATACTGAAAAATATACACACAGAAAAGTTTTTCAGTATTCTGTGTGATGAAACCACAGATATCTCAGATGTAAAACAATTAATTATTTACAATAAATATGTTTGCCAGGTCACTAAAGAGGTCAGAGTTAGTTTTGTATCAACCCACAATATGATTGATGGCAAAGCAGAGACTGTAACCAACACACTGAGTGAGACTATGGACACTCTAGGCTTGACAACTGCTAATCTGGTTGGACTAGGGTCAGATGGAGCGGCTGTTATGATTGGGAAACAGAAAGGTATGGCAAAACTGCTTAGAGATAAAATATCTGGACTCTTGGTCAACTGCCACTGTATAAAACCACCGATTGGCCCTTGTAAGTGCCTAAGCAGCAGCTGCTGTACCTTATTTAACAAAACTGAACATCTTAAGGCAGCTATTCTATTTCTTCCAAAATTCTTCAGTTAGGATGGCTGATTTAACGGAAATTCAAAATATTTTGAACAGTCCCCAGATTAAACTGAAAATGGCCAGTAACACTTGATGGCTGTCTGATGACTTTGCAGTACAGTCACTACGACAGTGTACGATGAGTGATCTCCTTGGAGGGCCCAGATCCTGAGGACTTTAATTATGGGAAAGCTGCAGACAACTGGGCCTCTAGGAAGAAAAGAAGAATAAATATTTAACTGAAGACACCTTCTGCATATGCAAGTTGGCTTTGAAGAATATTTTAAAAATTTTCTTCATTAGGTTTCCTATACTTTTTTTCATTGTTTTCACTTTTCTTCCCGACAGCGACAATTCTTGTGCCTCTTGGTTTATGTCATAACAATTGTTATTTAAAATTTTTGTTAGGGTTGCAGGATCCTGAATTGGATACTTCTTAAATTTAATAAAAGTATTCTGGCACAAGTGTCAAACCTTAAAAAAGGATGTCATATTGAGCTTTGGAAAATAATTAATAATAATTAACTAATAAAAATGGTGCACATTTAATTTTGACCACCACCAAATTTCCCCGTCCTGCCCCACCCGGCTACTTTTTCTTGCCACCCGGCTGGAAAAAATTTCTGTGGAGAACACTGCAAATAACTTTCTGCTTATAAACAGAAGTTCTTTCTGTTGCTAGCAGATTTTATTGTAATTCTTGTTTGGTCTTTCTATTTCAACTCTAATCCTAATCTAAACTGTTAATTCTGACAAATGTGTTTGTATCAGACAATCTAATGTAAAGAGTGAAGTTGAGAATAGATAGATAGATAGATAGATAGATAGATAGATAGATAGATAGATAGATAGATAGATAGATAGATAGATAGATAGATATTCAACATAGAGTCATGAAAAGGTTTGGGGCAGCCACCCATATAATTGGTTTCCTGGCTGTAAAGTCGTAAAAATTAGTACAGCACAGATGTGCACAAAACTGAGTCCAAAATAGAACTGAGGGAATAGGGAAAAGGTGAAGCGCTTAAAGGGGAAGACAGGAAGTGAGATCATAGTGGTCGGGCTCATGAAGGTTTTCAGCCATTGGTTCGAGCCCGGACGTGGCATCACAGGGTCCGGAGCCGGCAAGGTCTCCTTCCATAGACTAGATCTCGGAAGAGACGTCAAGAGAGCCAGGTAGAATCTCCCGTGAATGGTCTACAGGAAAGGGGAAAAAGAGTCAGTGCACTCTGCCACATTCCGGTATGCCTCGGATCTGCCCTTACTCAAGCCATTTAACTGCCTCCCATGTGCACGTATGTGACACGCCCTCAGCCCAGACCCGTTGGGTCGGGTGACCCTGACAGAGAGGTCGTGAACCCGAGAAAGAGCGTCAGCGATGGCATGAAAAGCATCCCGGCGATGAACGAGCGAAAACTTCTACGGCTGGAGGTGAAGAAACCACCAGGTGACCTGCGTATTCGACTCCTTGTGCAGGGTTATCCACTGTAAAGGTGCATGGTCCGTGACAAGGGTGAATTCCAGGCCCAACAGGTAGTACCTAAGATGAGTAATCGCCCATTTAATCACCAAAGCCTCTCTCTCCACTGCTGCATACCTGGTCTCACAGTCCAGGAACATGATGGGGTGTTCCACACCATCAACACTTTAGCTCAGCACGGCCTCCAGGCCTGTGTTTGAAGCGTCCGAAGGCAAAGAAATGTTAGGTGCCTTCAAAATAGGTGCGGATGTAAGGGCCTGTCTTCTCAGTTCATACCACAATGTTTGGGGCCCTCTTCTTTGTCAAATCAGTTAAGGGCGCCGCTCTCTCCGAGAACCGGGGCACAAACTGACGGTAGTACCCCGCTAACCCGAGAAAGGATAGGACCTGCCGCTTGGTTCACGGACGGGGCCATATCAAAATGGCATCTACTTTGGAGCTCTGTAGCCTCACAGTACCGCGACCCACCAGGTAGCCCAAATACTTGGCTTAGCTCAATCCAAAGAAACATTTCTTGGGATTAATCTGAAGCCCGACCTCACCCAGCGTCCACAATACCGCTCGGACATGCTGTAGGTGTTCCATCCATGTGGTGGAATAGATGACCACGTCATCCAGGTAGGCGGCACTGTATGAGTTATGAGGCTGGAGCACTTTGTCCACCAGAAGCTGGAAGGCTGCTGGAGCCCCATGTAACCCAAATGGATGGACACGATACTGCCACTGTCTGATAGGGGTGCTAAACGTGGTTTTAACCTTCGCGGAGTCCATTAAAGTAACCTCCCAGTACCCCTTTGTCATGCCCAGTGTGGTCAAATATCGAGCATGTCCAAGCCTCTCGAGGAGGTCGTCCACTCATGGCATTGGATAGGCATCAAATTGGGAAACTTGATTAAGCCGACGGAAGTCATTGCAAAACCTTCAACTCCTATCAGGCTTACCGACCAATACCATGGGGTTGGACCAGGAACTATGATTTTCCTTGATCACACCTAGTTCCAGCATGTGCTTGATCTCAAGCTCCACTTCAGTTTTTTTTTTCCTCGGGAAGACGATATGGGCGTTCTCGGACTATAACCCCGGGCTCTGTCACAATGTTGTGCTCAACCAGAGAAGTCCTTCTGGGGTTTTTGCTCACTACCTCCAGGACAGACAGGATAACTGTTTCCAGCTCCCATCATTGTCTGGGACTTAAAGCCACACCAAAGTTAAGGCTAGCTGTGTGAACAAAGAGTGAGCGGGGCTGACTGGAGGAGGAATCGGGATCCCTGTCCTTCCACAGTTTCAACAGGTTTACATGATAAACCCGCTCCCTCGGCCGACAATTGGGTTGACTCACCAAATAGTCGACGAGTCCTTTCTTCTCCTTAACTTTGTAGGGGCCTTGTCAATGGGCAAGCAACTTAGAGTGGGAGGTAGGTACTAGGACCATGACACGATCTCCCGTGGAGATTCGTGCCACGGATGTAATATCGGACCTGTGCTGCTTGACCCTCTTCCATGTGACTTTTAAGGAGGGGCCAAATCTTACCAAATCTATCACGTAATTGCGCGATATACTCCAATATGTTTGTGGAGGGAAGATCCTCTTCTTCCCATCCTTCTTTTAGAATATCTAATATGCCCCGGGGTTGTTGCCCATACAATAATTCAAAAGGGGAGAACCCCGTGGAGGCCTGTGGGACTTCCCGGTAGGCAAAAAGGACGAGGGGGAGGAGCTGATCCCAGTTCCTTCCATCCTCGCTGACCACCTTACAAAGCATTTGTTTGAGAGTGTGATTAAATCTCTCTACCAAACCGTCGGTTTGAGGATGATACACCGTGGTCTTTAGATGCTTTATTTTAAGTAACTTGGCAGTCTCCTTGAACGTCTCCGAGGTAAAGGGCATCCCTTGGTCTGTCAGGATTTCCTTTGGAATGCTAACACACGCAAAAACCCCCAGCAATTCCCGTGCGATGGCTTTAGAAGTAGCTGAGTGCAATGGAACAGCTTCGGGGTATTTGGTAGCATCATCCACGAGGACTAAAATGTACTTGTGTCCTCAGGCTGAGGGCTCTAGTGGTCCGACTAAATCGACCCCAATTCTGTGGAAGGGAATATCAATCAGGGGAATAGGAATGAGAGGAGCACAGTCCTTCCTAGGAATTTGTCGGCAAGATCTCCTTCCATAGGTTCGGTCCCGGAAGTGACGTCAAGAGAGCCAGATGGAATCTCCCGTGAATGGTCTACAGGAAAGGGAGAAGAGTCAGTGCACTCTGCCACATCCCGGTATGCCTCGGAACTGCCCTTACTCAAGCACTTTAGCTGCCTCCCATGCGCACGTGTGTGAAAATAGATAGATAGATAGATAGATAGATAGATAGATAGATAGATAGATAGATAGATAGATAGATAGATAGATAGATAGATAGATAGATAGATAGATAGATAGATAGATCATTTATTAATCCCAAGGGGAAATTCACATACTCCAGCAGCAGAATATTGATAAAAAAACAATATTAAATTAGAGTGATAACAATGCCGGGCAAGTTAAAAAATGCAGAGTGGAGAGTGTGAGGCAGGCATAACAGTTTATAACTTTGTATAATGTTAAAGTTTACCCCCCCGGGTGGAATTGAAGAGTCACATAGTGTGGAGAAGAAACGATCTCTTCAGTCTGTCAGTGGAGCAGGACGGTGACAGCAGTCTGTCACTGAAGCTGCTTCTTTGTCTGGAGATGATACTGTTTAGTGGATGCAGTGGATTCTCCATGATTGACAGGAGTCTGCTCAGTGCCCATTTGCTCTGCCATGGATGTCAAACTGTCCAGCTCCATGCCTACAATTGAGCCTGCCTTCCCCACCAGTTTGTCCAGGTGTGAGGCATCCTTCTTTATGCTTCCTCCCCAGCACACCACCGCGTAGAAGTGGGCACTCACCACAACTGTCTGATAGAACATCTGCAGCATCTTATTATAGATGTTGAAAGAAGCCAGCCTTCTAAGGAAGTATAGTCGGCTCTGTCCTCTCTTGCACAGAGCATCAGTATTGGCAGTCCAGTCCAATTTGTCATCCAGCTGCACTCCCAGGTATTTATAGGTCTGCACTCTCTGCACAGTCATCTCTGATGATCACGGGGTCCATGAGGGGCCTGGGCCTCCTAAAATCCAAAACCAGCTCCTTGGTTTTGCTGGTGTTCAGTTGTAAGTGGGTTGAGTCACACTATTTAACAAAGTCCTTGATTAGCTTCCTGTACTCCTCCTCCTGCCCACTCCTGATGCAGCCCACAATAGCAGTGTTGTCAGCGAACTTTTGCATGTGGCAGGACTCAGTTGTATTGGAAGTCCGATGTATATAGACTGAACAGGACCGGAGAAAGTACAGTCCCCTGCGGCGCTCCTGTGCTGCTGACCACAATGTCAGACCTGCAGTTCCCGAGACGCACATACTGAGGTCTTTCTGTAAGATAGTCTATGATCCATGCCACCAGGTATGAATCTACTCCCATCCATGTCAGCTTGTCCCTATGGAGCAGAGGTTGGATGGTGCTGAAGGCGCTAGAGAAGTCCAGAAACATAACTCTTACTGCACCACTGCCTCTGTCCAGGTGGGAGAGGGATCGGTGTAGCATATAGATGATGGCATCCTCCACTCCCACCTTCTCCTGGTATGCAAACTGCAGATGGTCGAGGGCATGGTGGACCTGTGGCCTCAGGTGGTAAAGCACCAGCCGCTCCATGGTCTTCATCACATGTGACGTCAGAGCAACAGGCCGGAAGTTATTCAGCTCACTAGCACGTGATACCTTTGGGACTGGGGTGATGCAAGATGTTTTCCAAAGCCTCGGGATTCTCCCCTGTTCCAGGTTCAGGTTGAAGATGCGCTGTAAAGGACTCCCTAGCTCCAACGCACAGGTCTTCAGCAGTTGTGGCGATACTCCATCTGGACCCGCTGCTTTGCTGGCACGAAGTCTTCTCAGCTCTCTGCTTACCTGGGTTGCTGTAAGTGTGGGTGGGGATGTCTCTCCTATGCTGGTATCAGTAGAAGGATGGGTGGAGGGTGCAGTACTCCGAGGTGAGAGTGGGTTAGGGTGGTCTAACCTGTTAAAGAAATTGTTCATTTGGTTTGCTCTCTCCACGTCTCTCTTAATGGTGGCACCTTGCTTCGAGCTGCAGCCAGTGATGATCTTCATCCCATCCCACACTTCCTTCATGCTGCTATTCTGCAACTTCTGCTCCAGCTTTCTCCTGTACTGCTCCTTCGCTGCCCTGAGCTGGACTCGGTGTTCCTTCCTTCTCCTTCTTCATGCTGATCACCGCCTTTAAAAGCCCTTCTCTTCTGGTTCAAAAGGCCCTTGATGTCACTTGTAATCCATGGCTTGTTGTTAGCATAGCAGTGTACTGTTCTTACTGGAACTACAATGTCCATACAGAAGTTGATGTAGTCAGTGGTGTAGTCAACAACCTCCTCAATTTTCTCACTATGTGACCCCTGCAGGATATCCCAGTCTGTAGTTCCAAAGCAGTATCTCAGAGCCTGCCCTGCCTCAGGGGACCAATTCCTGAATGAGCGTGTGGTTGTAGGTAGCTCCTTCACTCTTGGTTTGTAGTGAGGCTGAAGCAGAACCAGGTTATGATCTGCTTTCCCAAGCGCAGGCGTTTTTAACGTTTGCATACTTTAGGTCAATAGTCCTATTTCCCCGGGTGTTAAAATCCACATACTGGAAGAAGGCAGGTAATGTTTTGTCCAGCGTCACATGGTTAAAATCTCCAGAGATTAGCACAAGCGCCTCAAGGTGCTGCGTTTGTAGTTTAGCAACAGCGGAATGGATGACGTCATTCGCTATCTCCACCTCCACCCGAGGAGGGATGTAAACAATAACAACAATCACGTGTCCAAACTCTCTGGGCAAGTAATAGGGATGCAGACTTACGGCCAACAGTTTGATGTCCCTGCAGCAAGTGGAGATTTTGACATTTACATGTCCAGAGTTACATCACCTTGTATTCACATAGAGAGTGAGTCCTCCTCCTTTCCGCTTCCCACAGGTATTTGTGTCTCTGTCCACTCTAACTGTGCTAAACCCAGGTAGCTCCACCTTAGCATCTGGGATGGTAGTTGTTAGCCATGTTTCACAAAAACACAACAAACTTCATTCTCTATACGTCCTGACATTTTTCACCAGCGCAGCTAGTTGCTTTCTCGCTAGTCGCTTGGCTTTTAGCTTAGTGCCGGCTCTTCTGCCACGATACGATCTTCTTACCTCATCAGGTAAATAGGGAACCACACCGGCGTGGGTATTTGTTCTCAGCGTTTGAAGTTGATTACCTGAATAGATGAGTCTCTGCGTGTAAAAATCCATCTCCAAGTAGTAAAAAGTAGTAAAAAGTGTCCGGGGAACAAGTCCACTTAAAAAAAAGTGGTAGGAGTGATCAGTGAAATAGAGAAAAAGGTAGAAAGATAAAGTTGTACACAGAGCTGCTGGAAAGGCTGCCACTCGTGGCGGCGCCTGAGTCATAGATCAAATTAGGCAGAGAATCAAAAACTAGAAGTGAACTTTACATCAGTATGGGTTTGAAGCAGACAAGAATGCAGCGTTTAGTCTTCATCTCACACATTTATTTACAGGATTTGTCTTTATTGTGGACTAACTAAACACGTCTTGACACTCACTGCAGTCTTTTGTGGTTTATTTTCAGAGAAGTTTCAAGTCATTGGACCTTCTTCAGCTGTTCTTGCTTTTGTTGGTGAAGATGCCACCCTACCTGCCTCACTCTCACCAGCTATCAATGTTCAGGGGTCTGAAGTGAGGTGGTTTCGTGATGATTTCTTTTCTCCAGTACTTTTATACCAGAATCTCCAAAGTAGACCAGAGCATCAGATGCAGTCATATAAGGGAAGGACAGCACTGTTCCTAGAAGAGCTCCTGAATGGAAACGTGTCCCTGAGACTCCAGGATGTCCGTGTTTCTGATGGTGGCCTCTACAGATGTTTAGTGGACTCTGGACAATATAATGAGGAGGCGCGCATCACTCTAAATGTTGAAGGTGATTGCTTTTTTTACGTTACCCCTCTAATGTCTGTGGTATTCTTCAGGGATGCACAGAAGCCATTTAGTGTTTCTATTTTTGCCATTGCAGATACTTTGATTACCCAACCCACAGATTCACTCATAATGGTTTTCATGCCTTGATGACCCCTCAGGTTATTGTCAAAATTTACACATTATGGAAACTGATATTATTTTTTCTTCTATGGATCTTGTGAAAGGATTCAAATGAACACAAAAAGAGGTTGGGGGCAGCTGGCCATATACTTGAAATTGACTATCAAAAGCGGAAATTGTGGTTCAAAGTTTACAGACTACAGTCCAAAACAAGAACAAACAGACAGGCTTTAAAGTCAGACAGGCGATGTGATGTCATTGGGGCCGGAATCGGAACTGACTTCATTAGGGCCAGAACCGAAAGTGATGTCCTCGAACCCTGGTGAAATTTACCATGGCGGTCTGCCGATGAAAAGAGAAAGGATCACTGCACTCTGCAATCCCCTGGTCTGTCAAGGAATTACCTTCATTTGAGCCTTTTAGCTTCCTCCCATGCGCACGTGTGTGACAATCTCAAAGGTGCTCACATTTTCATTGTGTTTGTCCTTGAATAAATGTGATTGTGAAGATGATTTTAAATAAGAATGGGTTCTCATGCTAAATTCACTGTATACTGCCTTGCATTGTCTCATTTACACCAAAAAGTAAATTCTGTTTGTACATTTTTTCAGCTCATTTTTGTTTTACAAGGCATCATTAATGATTGTTACCAACACATGACTAACAAAAATAAAATTAAAATTAAAGACCAAATAATAAAAACACATACACAAAAAGTGAGCAACACCACAACGTAATCGTGACACATTTTAAAAACAGGACTTTACAAATCAGGGAGTACATTGTCACCTTTCTGATGGTGGCAGCTTAGGTGGGCTGGGATGAGGCTTCTCTGATATTGGCATTTAAAAAGTAGGGTTAGTGCCTAAAGTAAAGGATGAAATGGCTACTCAGAATATGGGAAACACTTTGAATGATATCAGTAATCTTCTGCAGAAAAACAGGGACGGTGGCATTTTTCAGTGGAGATGAGAATGCAGGCTTGAGAGAGGGAGTTATGTATACACCTCAGAAAGTAAAGCAGTAGAAGAAGTTTAGGAGCTGGGAAAGGCCAGCATCATATTTAAAGAACTTTAGTGAATCATCAAAGGATATCCCAGTCTGTATTGTCCCAAATGTCCACAGAACTGAAACGTCCATCTCAGGTGAGGTTTGGTGGGATGGCCATTTGTAGTCAAACCCTCTATAGTAACTTATTGAATGAGCCAGTTAGGATTAATAACAAGATTATCACGGGGCTGGTAGATTCAGGAGCCTCATAAAATTGTGTAATTAGTGCATTGGTGAAACTTTTACGTATACCACATGTGCCATTAATGTAAAACTCAAAATTCCTTTAATTCATGGTAAACCCCTTCTTATAGGAATCCTGGACTTAATAACACCATTCTATTAAAATGACCAGTACAGCCCTGAATTCCTCACTTAACACTAGAATTACCAAATCCTACAAAAAAACTTGTAAATCCGTCCCACCTTAAATCCCTTCACACCTCTCTGTTAGTGTCTTTTGTCTTGTAAATGTATCGATCAACACAAGCAGCAAGCAGCCTGCTATCCCATCACTCCCACCAACACAGAAAGGGCAGAAAGTTCTCTTGGCTCAAGCCTTGATTATCAGGGTGTGAAGTGCTGGAATTTTAGAGGGGAAATAAGAGATTGTTATTTGTAACACATACATTTCATGTGTGTTCCGTGTGTACAACAATCTATGTGAAAACATCAGTAATACGTACTGTCAGTCCATACATTATGTGTGAGAATGTGATCAACTCTATTGGTAACATATTACAACTACTTTGTTGTGTTTAGCAAACAAAAAGTATTAGGGTTACTGCCTACAGATAATATGGCTGCCCTATTAACTGATTACCAGATGCTCAACTTTCTAAAAGTAGAATTTATGCATTGTCTGAACACAAAAATTAGTCAATATCAATGAAAGTTTTGAAAATGGCGTTTTTAGACAGTCGAACATTCTGATTGGGGCAGGTTTGTATGTCATTAATGATGCTGATTACTGGGAAGTAACTAAAATTACAGTGAAGAATAGTTTCCCCTAATTGTAATGGACATCATGAATATTTAGTAATGCCATGTGGATTGGCTGACACCTCTTCAGTATTCCAGTCATTTGTGAACGATGATTGTCATGATGTGCTTCGACACTTTGTATTAGTATATGTGGATGATATTCTTATCTTCTCCAAAGACTTTGATATGCCTGTTTAACATGTCAAGGAGGTTTCACAGCAGTCATCTTTTCTTTAAGATCAGGTGCTTTTTCTGCAATAAAAACATTGCTCATTCTGGCTTATCAATGGACCAGTCCAAAAAATAACTATATTCCACTGAAAAGTGCCGGAATGTGTGAAACAAGTAGAGAGGTTTTTGGGGTTTGCTAACTCATTTGGATGCATTATTAAGCATTTCAGTACAATTGTTGTACCCAGGACCTCACTAACTATGAAAGAACACAATAAGTGTGTTTGAAATTGTGAAGTTCCAACAACATTTGAAAATCTCAAGCAGCAGTTCACTGTTCTTAGACACCCAGAGCCATCCCTTCGGTTCATTGTAGAAGTGGATGTGTACAGTATCGAGATAGGAGCCGTTATTTCTCAGAAATTCTCAGATACGTGTCTTGGTTCTGGAGAACCTGATGAAGGAGGTAACATCTACCAAACATTTTGCAGACCTCAAGTGTAAAACTTATTCAGAGTATAAAGTGGGGTAGACAACATGAGACATCCGCCAGAGGATTCTGTCCTACAAGCTGGTACCGCCATTCACTGGGCCACTGATGGTTCATTAAGGGGCAGTTCCTGGTTCTTTAAGACTTGAACCACCATCTCATTTCACAATTCATCTGGTCTTTCATGTCTCTTTTTTAAATTTGTTCTTTTGAGCTGTTGATATAAATGTCCTGTTCCCCCTCCTTGAGTGCCAGTGGGTGGTTTGGAGGAATCTGAAGTGCAGTACACTGTGATCTCTCACTGTAGGGGTTCTTGAGTGGATTATTTGGGCCTTGACCCTAGGCTACTTTCTGCACTCCATACTGTAAACTGCACTGTAGAATGTGGTTATGTTATGGTTCTGTGTACTTTAACATTTTCTGGGCACCTGTTTCAGCTTCTTTTATTGTTTTCAGTTATTAATAACTATGGTGCTGTTTCTGTTTCTCACAGTTTTCTACAATGTCATTTTTATAGAGTGTTTCTCCACTCATTTTTTATTCCTTTTCTCTTCAAAGTCTTGGGAAGTCAGCCTGCCATTTCTCTCAGTACTACAGAAGACCAACAGCCCAGACTGGAGTGCAGCTCTGAGAAGTGGAGCTCGAGACCAGAAGTGAGCTGGAGAGACATGAACGGCGTAGATGTGACGTCACAGTCCAAGTTAACATTTAAGCGGGACATCGAGGGTCTGCTAAACATAAGCAGCGTCATCCCCATCAAGAAGGAGTTCAACGTGTTCTCCTGTCTCATGAGAAGTAATACGACCAAACCGGCCTGGCAGTCCAAAATGGGGGTCTACAGTGAGTACTCAGAGGTCACGGACTTATCCTCTCAATGACTTTAGAAGTACTGTGAGTTTAAAAAGACCACTGAAATTTTACACCAAAATGCAAAGAGCAGAAATTAAATGAGGCCTTGGTTTATTGCAGTATTAGATAACCTGTAACATACACCTAACATGAAAGATACCAACTAACCTCTTAGGATGTTTTTTGATGGTGGATAGGAAAAAATGTCGAAATCAGCTATGCACCTGTTACTTTTAATCTCTTACCTTTCACACTGTCCATATTGTACCCTTTACATTGAACCACTAATAGAGGACATCACAAAAGCATCCTTTGAACATCTTAAGGTGCTGCAGTTAGACAAGAAATATTCAATCTTAGTGCTCAGCTTGCTAGTAATCAATCAGACAGAGATTTGCTTCAAGCTTTTACTTAAAAATCGTATTTATTTGCATAATAACCAATAGCAGCAAACATATACAATATAAAGAATTATACAACCTGGGTGGGGACATGCAGTCGTCATTCAGTCCCAGATGGCTTCTTCACTTTACTTCAAAGAAAGATTTCTTGCCAGAGTGAGAGCTCCTTTCCAAGTGTCCAGCAGCTAAACGAAAGAGCTCATGAATAGGTCCGTTTTCAAGTGTTAGCAGACCGAGAAAGCGTCCTCTCAAAATGAGCTGTGCTCTTTATAAAAGAGCCAGAAAAGCAACTGAGCTAAAAGCTCCATGAAAGTGTCCTTTCAGCTGAACTGAACTGAGAGGACTCTGTTCAAAAAGTCTAATAAAAGGCCAAATGCTCTGACATGGAAATGCAGGAACTGTTGTAGTTTTTTAATGCAGAGCAATGTTACTGAATCATTATCACACACAGACAATTCAAGGTTACAGGAGGTGTCTGGGATTGGAACTGTTTACAGCTAAAGTGTATTCAGGGGATAACAAACAGACACATCACATGAGACCCTGAACTTGTCAAAGCATCAGTTTAATAGTAAATACTGTAATAATAAGTATATAATAATAGTAAATTTGGTGGGTGGTGAGATGGAGATCCCATTTCACATTTGAGCTCCACTTTCTGGTTATACAATTAGGTCCATGAATATTTGGACAGAGACAACTTTTTTCTCATTTTGGTTCTGTACATTACCACAATGAATTTTAAATTAAACAACTCAGATGCAGCTGAAGTGCAGACTTTCAGCTTTAATTCAGTGGGGTGAACAAAAAGATTGCATAAAAATGTGAGGCAACTAAAACATTTTTTAACACAATCCCTTCATTTCAGGGGCTCAAAAGTAATTGGACAGATTAAATAACTGGAAATAAAATGTTCATTTCTAATACTTGGTTGACAACCCTTTGCTGGCAATGCCAGCCTGAAGTCTTGAACTCATGGACATCACCAGATGCTGGGTTTCCTCCTTTTTAATGCTCTGCCAGGCCTTTACTGCAGTGGCTTTCAGTTGCTGTTTTTTGTGGGCCTTTCTGTCTGAAGTTTAGTCTTCAACAAGTGAAATGCACGCTCAATTGGGTTAAGATCAGGTGATTGACTTGGCCATTCAAGAATTTTCCACTTCTTTGCTTTAATAGACTCCTGGGTTGCTTTGGCTGTATGTTTTGGGTCATTGTCCATCTGTATCATGAAACGCCCGCCGGCCAATCAATTTGACGTCATTTAGCTGGATTTGAGCAGACAGTATGTCTCTGAACACCTCAGAATTAATTCGGCTGCTTCCTGTGTCACCTCATCAATAAACACTAGTGTCCCAGTGCCACTGGCAGCCATGCACGCCCAAGCCATCACACTGCCTGCCTCCACCGTGTTTTACAGATGATGTACTATGCTTTGGATAATGAGCTGTTCCACGCCTTCTCCATACTTTCTTCTTGCCATAATTCTGGTAGAGGTTGATCTTGGTTTCATCTGTCCAAAGAATGTTTTTCCAGAACTGTGCTGGCTTTTTTAGATGTTCTTCAGCAAAGTCCAATCTAGCCTTTCTATTCTTGAGGCTTATGAATGGCTTGCACTTTGCAGTGCATCCTCTGTATTTACTTTCATGCAGTCTCCTCTTATTCTTATGGGCTCACCACCTATGGGAGGGGCCAAAGAGGTCAGGTGCAGTGTGAGTTGGGTGGTGGCCGAAGGCGGAGACCTTGGCGGTCTGATCCTCGGCTACAGAAGCTGGTTCTTGGGACATGGAATGTCACCTCACTGAAGGGGAAGGAGCCTGAGCTAGTGCTCAAGGTTGAGAGGTTCCGGCTAGATATAGTCAGGCTCACCTCAAAGCACATCTTGGACTCTGGAACCAATCTCCTTGAGAGGGGCTGGACTCTCTACCACTCTGGAGTTGCTCCCGGTGAGAGGCGCAGAGTGGGTGTGGGCATACTTATTGCCCCCCAACTTGGAGCCTGTACATTGGGGTTTACCCCAGTGGACGAGAGGGTAGCCTCCTTCCGCCTTCGGGTGGGGGACAAGTCCTGACTGTTGTTTGTGCGTATGCGCCGAATGGCAGTTTAGAGTACCCACCCTTTTTGGAGTCCCTGGAGGGGGTGCTAGAAGGCATACCTTCTGGGGACTCCCTCGTACTACTGGACTTCAATGACTTTAATGCTCACGTGGGCAATGACAGTGAGACCTGGAAGGGCGTGATTGGGAGGAATGGCCCCCCGATCTGAACCCGAGGGGTGCTTTGTTATTGGACTTCTGTGCTCGTCACGGATTGTCCATAATGAACATCATGTTGAAGCATAAGGGTGTTCATATGTGCACTTGGCACCAGGACACCCTAGGCCTCAGGTCGATGATCGACATGGTGGGGGAGGATGCCGGTTAGGCCTGGTAGGCCCAAACGTGTTGTGAGGGTCTGCTGGGAACGTCTGGCAGAGTCCCCTGTCAGAAGTAGCTTCAACTCCCACCTCCGGCAGAACTTCAACCACGTCCCGAGGGAGGTGGGGACATTGAGTCTGAATGGGCCATGTTCCGTGCCTCTATTGTTGAGGCGGCTGACCGGAGCTGTGGCCATAAAGTGGTCGGTGCCTGTCGTGGCGGCAATCCCCGCACCCGCTGGTGGACACCGGCGGTGAGGGATGCCGTCAAGATGAAGAAGGAGTCCTACTGGACCCTTTTGTGCTTTTGGACTCTGGAGGCAGCTAATAGGTACCGACAGGCCAAGCGGAATGCGGCTTCAGTGGTTTCTGAGGCAAAAACTCGGGCAAGGGAGGAGTTTGGGGAGGCCTTCGAGGAGATTCTGGTCCACCATCCGGCGTCTCTGGAGGGGGACGCAGTGCAGTGTCAACACCGTATATGGTGGGGATGGTGTGCTGCTGACCTCGACTCGAGATGTTGTGGGTCGGTGGGGGGTCAACTTCGAAGACCTCCTCAATCCCACTAACATGCCTTCCAATGAGGAAGCAGAGCCTGGGGACTCGGAGGTGGGCTCCCCCATCTCCTGGACTGAGGTCACCGAGGTGGTCAAAAAACTCCTTGGTGGCAGGGCCCCGGGGGTGGATGAGATATGCCCGGAGTTCCTCAAGGCTCTGGATGTTGTAGGACTATCTTGGTTGACACGTCTCTGCAACATCGCATGGACATCAGGGACAGTGCCTCTGGATTGGCAGACCGGGGTGGTGGTCCCCCTCTTTAAAAAGGGGGACCGGAGGGTGTGTTCCAACTACAGAGCAATCACACTCCTCAGCCTCTCTGGAAAAGTCTATTCGGGGGTTCTGGAGAGGAGGGTCCATCGGATAGTCCAACCTCGGATTCAGGAGGAACAGTGTGGTTTTCGTCCTGGTCGCGGAACAGTGGACCAGCTCTACACCCTTAGCAGAATCCTGGAGGGTGCATAGGAGTTTGCCAAACCAGTCTGCATGTGTTTTTTGGACTTGGAAAAGGCGTTCGACCGTGTCCCTCGGTAAATCCTGTGGGGGGTACTCTGAGAGAATGGGGTTTGGTGGACTCATGATTGGGTCACTGCTTTTTGCAGATGATGTTGTCCTGTTTGCTTCATCAGGCCGTGATCTTCAGCTCTCTCTGGATCAGTTCGCAGCTGAGTGTGAAGCGGCTGGGATGGGAATCAGCACCTCCAAATCCGAGACCATGGTCCTCAGCCGGAAAAGGGTGGAGTGCCCTCTCAAGGTTGGAGGCGAGATCCTGTCCCAAGTGAAGGAGTTCAAGTATCTCTGGGTCTTGTTGGAAGAATGGAGCGTGAGATCGGCAGGCGGATCGGTGCGGCGTCCACAGTGATGCAGTCTCTGCATTGGTCCGTCATGGTGAAAAAGGAGCTGAGCTGTAAGGCAAGGCTCTGAATTTACCAGTGGATCTACGTTCCTACCCTCATCTATGGTCATGAGCTATGGGTAGTGACCGAAAGAATGAGATCGTGAATACAAGCAGCTGAAATGAGTTTCCTCTGCAAGGTGTCTGGGCTTTCCCTTAAAGATAGGGTGAGAAGCTCAGTCATCCGGGAGGGACTCAAAGTAGAGCCGCTGCTCCTAAATTTAATATAGTGTGGCATCTGGCCGGGGCTGGAGCCCGGCTGGGATGCCCAGGAGGACCGGAGGAGGGCTTGTGCCTCCTCCAGACCGCGAGGGGGCATCCGCCCTGGTTATGTTGGGGGCCTCGGGTAAAGGACTTGGAATCCCAGCCCTGTAGGGACCCGTGGCCACCAGCCAGGCGGCGCCCGTGCCTGAATATCCCTGGAGTTCCTATTTAAGCGGCCGCCTCCCTTCATTCGATGGTGGAAGTCGGGTGGAAGAGGACGGAGCTAGAGAGAGGACGGGAGGCGGCCAAGAGAGAGGCACAAGGACTGTGAGGCCTGGACATTTGGGGAAACGGTGCTGGAGGCACTGGGAAGTGCACTGACTTGTAAATATAAACTTTGTAAATAAACGTGTGTTGGGTGAGAATTACGATGTCCGTCTGTCTGTGTCCGGGCGAGCGTCCACAGTGGCGTAGCCGGCAGGATGCTCCACCTGGGTCAAGGTGGGGACCTGCATTAAGAAATATTTCTGTGGACGACCCGCGCAGCAGCGGACCCCACACACTCGCCGCGGGAGCGGCCCGTGCACAACCCCGCGGGAGCGGTTTACCCCAGAGACCGCCCGGACCGCAGAATGGCCATCCACGGGTGCGGAGGAATGGGCGTCGCCCGAGTGCAGCAGGCTCCGAGAGACGCGCCGTCGCGAAGGACGCCCAGCTAGCGCGGCGACACAGAAGGCCACACCGAGGCAGGGGCCTCGGAGTGACGGGATCCGGGAGATGAGTGCCCTGCCCTGCAGTGATCGGCCCTTCGGGGTCGTACTTACCTCGTTTTCCACAGGGAGGGACGATCCGAATCCGCGACAGCGCGAGGGAAGCAGCGGAGTCGGCTGCGGAGTCGGAGCCGCTGCAACTCGAATCGCCGCAGCGCGGCTGCCAGGAGGCACGCCACCGCACTCCAGAGCAAGGGAGACAAGATGGCCGCAGGCCGGATGTCCCGCCGCTGACAGGCACGGGATTGGCCGGTGTGTCTTGTGCGCCCGCCAATGACGGTACAGAGGCGGGACCAAGGAACGCCAGTCTCGTGCCGGGGAGAGACCCGATTGGGCCAGAGGGAGTGGCCCACAGGAGGCAGTCGGCGGGGCTGATCGACAGGTAAGCCCACCGACGTCTGTCTCTCTGTTTTCGCCAGCGGCTCGGCGTGAGCCGGAGGAGTCCCTTCGGCCCACTGAGTCGCCTTTGTTGCAGTTGCTAGGTGCTCTTGTCGTCCGGTTGGAGCAGCTGAAGGGGAAGGGGGTCGTGTCGGGAGAGACGCCGTGTGAGACGGAGGATCGGCGCGACACTGGAGCCTTTGGCCGACAGAATACCGCGGGGAAGGTAGGTCTTGCCGTCCCCGTAAAGCATGAGGGGGGATTCGCCAAAAACGGCCGTGACTTTGTTCAGGCGGACCGGCAACAAGTAAGCGATCCCCCAACAGCGGACGCAGCGGTGTAGACGGCCGGCGGAGTGAGGAGAGCGAGTACGCAGGGGCTGGCAGGACAGGGGCTGTTGATTGCCCTGGGTCCTAGCGCCCTGCGCTCCAAGTCCGCGGCAGTCTCCTGTCGCTCTGCAGGGACGCAAACAGGGCTGGATTTGGGCTTTCACCATGCTCAGACCCAGACCGTCAAGGCGTCCAAGAGAAGAGGGAGGAACCGAGGGGTGAATGCCGGTTCCTCCAATAGGAGGGGATACGGCGCTGGCTGCGCGCGTCCGGTAAAGGGCCGTCCTCTGCGGAGGCAGAGGGAAACCCCTGAGCGGCTGGACGTGCCGCCTGCGAGAGCGGTTCCACTTACACCAAGAGGACAGGCATGGAACCTGCGGCGGAGGAGCCAACCAGGCAAGTCGCGGGCTGTCGATAGGGGGGTGAGCACTGCCGGTATAGAGACCGACAGGACGCTCGGGGTGAGTGTCTTGGCAGTGCTTCTGGCCCTCCCTTTTCTCTTTTTACAGGCTCGAAGCCCCGACGAGCACTGGAGCCGACGTCATTTGGGACCTGCCCTCCTGGAATGGTCCCCCGGCTGGCAGGGACGGCGGGAGCGAGCGGCGCAGACCAGAGGGGCGCGTTGGCATCGGAGGGGGTGCCGAAATAAGATGTCCCAGGGTGCCGTGTCAGACCCTGGGGACATAGTAGGACCCTCTCTGGGAACGTGCTTTTCTGAAGTGCCGCCGGACCCCGCGGTCTCGCTAGCGGTGGGGCACTGTGGCCTCCGGCCGGGACGCCCAGGAGGACCGGAGGAGGGCTTGTGCCTCCTCCAGACCGTGAGGGGGCGTCCGCCCTGGTTATGTTGGGGGCCTCGGGTAAAGGGCTTGGAATCCCACCGTGCCTGAATATCCCTGGAGCCCAGCACTTCCACCACACCAGGAAGTGCTGGGGGGAAGACGACAGGGGACACCCGGATGGCTTCGAAGCGCGGCGCGGCACTTCCGCCACACTGGGGCGTGTCTGCGGAGGAATGCCGGGAAGCAGCTTGAGCCCATCCGGGTTCCTATTTAAGGGGCCGCCTCCCTTCAGTCGATGGTGGAAGTCGGGTGGAAGAGGACGGAGCTAGAGGACGGGAGGCGGCCAAGAGAGAGGCACAAGGACTGTGAGGCCTGGACATTTGGGGAAACGGTGCTGGAGGCACTGGGAAGTGCACTGAGTTGTAAATATAAACTTTGTAAATAAACGTGTGTTGGGTGAGAATTACGATGTCCATCTGTCTGTGTCCGGGCGAGCATCCACAATAGTAAAGATTTTCAATTTCCTTTCTAAAGTAATGTGTACATTTGACAACATAAGTTATAGCTTTGAAAAAAAAGATCAGAAACTTATTATAATGTTTACTGCAAAAATAACTAAAATTCAGGCAAAAATAGCTAGAATATGGAATTGACAGATCATTAAAAACCTAACAGCAGGAAGTTCCTAGACAAAACAGTGTTATCTACAGCATAGAAAGTAATTACAATCCTGTTACATAGTTCAAAAAACAGTTAGAAAAAAACATATTAGACATTTAATACGAAAACAAATGTGTAAAAAATCAACAGGGTGACACAGTAAGAAGAGCAGCAAGTCAAAGTCCCCTTTGTCTTCGTCAGTCACTCCAGTCTTAATTGTGCTGGCCTGCTACTCAATAAGGAAGTCAATTGCTGGAGTCCCATCAGTTTAGTCAATCACATCATATCATGTCTCAATTTAAATTTGGAATAGGATTAAAAAAAGGAAAAAAGAGATAAAATGCAGTGTTGGGGTAATAGACACGATCTCAGTGAGAGGAAGTCTGCACCAGGGGTCTTCTCTGAAGTCCTTACATCTTCAATCTGGTAATGGATGTGATGACTCGTGGGATAAAAGAGCCCCTGGTGCAGGCTTTGAGTTCACGACATTTTGTTGTGTGGCACCACAAAAGGAGAAATGGAGAGGAAGTTGTAGGAAATGAGAAGGTCTTCGAAGATAGATGATTGAAGATAAATAGGAAGAAGACAGAATATTCACTACCTGAGATCTTGTCTGTTACCCCTAGACTGGCTTAGCCCAAGTCCTCACTCATATCCTGGACGATCCTCACAAACTTCTCTGGCCCTCCTTTCTCTCTCACCTCCAGATCGATTAATGTGACACTCTATCATAAGCCTTCTCCAAATCAATGACCACCATATGTAAATGTTTCTGTTTTTCTTGATGCTTCTCTATCATTTGTCTCAAAGGCGGCATCAGTTGTTCTTCTCCATGCCATAAAAATCAAAGTGTTCCTCTAGTATGGTGGTCTCTTCCCTAAGCTTATTCTTGGTACTTGCCCTTCCTTTGAGACTCCATCTCCAAATATTACCTTTGGATTTTCTTCATTCAACAGGTTCAACAGTACCCCTTCCATCTGTTCTTGATCTCATCATGCTCACTCAAGACCACACTTTGCTCATCTTCCATTTGCTTTATCTGACTAAAAGTCCTTCCCAGCCTGGTTTCTTGCCTTCTCTATTCTAACAATCCTTCTCTCTCCCTCTTTTGTCTGCAATTTTTAGTACACCTCCTCCAAAGCTTGTCCCTTGGTTCTTACCACTGTCATCTTTGCCTCCGTTGTTTGTCTGCCTATACATTTCTCTCTCTTCCTCCTTCCCCGATTGGTACCATGTCTTCTTTCCCCTCTTCTTAGCCTTAATCACATCATGCACCTCTCTGTTCCACCACCATGTCTCTTTCTCCCTAGGCCAGCTCCATTTTGTTGTCCTAGCTTACAGCTCTTCACTTGCACTTAATACCACTTTGCTATTTTTCTTCCACCATTCTTCTACACTCTCATATGACTGCACTTCATTTCAGATTTTCTCCCTAACCTTGTTCTTAAGCTCTTTTAATTTCCACCACTTTCACTTTGGTGCTGCTTGCTTTGGTTTTATTTTCCTGCTGATTCTGATCTCCCAGTCCATCGCCAATGTTTATGTTGCACTGTCACACTTTCCTAATGATGACCTTACAATTCTTGATCTGTTTGGGATGAGATCCTCCGTACATTAGAAAGTCGATTTGGCTTTCCCTTCCTCCACTACTGTTAATGACAAGAAGACTGACAGCTCCTTTGACCAATCAGTATTCCCACTTGGATGTTCTACTTGTACCTGCCTTTTCTGTGTAATCCACACTAATTTGCTGCCACCGCTTTGACTCTTTGGCTTATCACCCCTTAATGCTGACACCTCTCGTATTTTGTGTGCGTCACCTCTGTGAATTGTTTGTGCTCTTTGCACCTTAGGCTCAGTCTTTATGGCGCTGTGATTCACAAGTACAAGCAGGGAATCCCCCCACAGTATAAGTGCAATGTGAGCCACGGACACAGAAAACCTGTTGGTGAGATGCTATATTTAGATGGAAGTAGGAAGTGCAGCTCTGCAAACTGACACTCATAAAAATTGTTTTAACTGTTAATAGTAATTTTATTTGCATTCATGAAAACAATGTAAAAATGTAATTAGAAGGTTTAAGTTGTGTCACAAAATTGGAAAGAACTGTTCTAAACCAATTTAACATGTAAATATTTAGTCAATCTAATATATTTAAACTCATGCAAAGAAAACAACAACAATCCATATTCACTGACTTACATGGGACATCTCCAGATTTTATCATTTGGTGGCCCAGCATTTGTCCCTTTTTCTGGTTCGTCTTCATGAATCATCCAGCAGTAGTCCACCATCATACTGACATCCACATCCCTGGTCCCTTCTTTCCATGTCCTTGATATCCAGAAGGAGACTTTCACTCTGCTCTTCACTCACTGCTCCAAGATTTTCAGGGAAAAATTCAGAATGCGAAACCAAAAGGTGAACTTTGTGAATCATGTTGTAACTCTAACCCTTAAACTTAACTAATTAATTTTATATCATTTTTTTGTATTGTGGATCTTTATTGTTTTTCCTTGAATGATACCAAAGCTTCCTGTTGCAGGTCATTCATCACCCCATCAAATTGTGCTCCAGAAGTCAGTTTTCTAATGTCACATCCAGTAAAAATGTCCTCTTTAAATTTAGCCTCAGATGAACCCAGAAACTTTGAGAACAAATATGTAAAACAGACTCTATCTTTTGAAAAGGCTTTGACAAACCCAGCTTAACATGAAGTGGTGGTAGCAGCAGTTTATCTGGACCCACCAAGTGAGGTGTGATGATGTTTTTAGACACTAAGCTGTAGCTTTTTATTCTAGCTAGACATTCCTTCTGAACCCAATGTCAGTTCTCAGCTCTGCTATCCACCTCACTTGTGGAAATTCTGTCTGACCTGATGTCTGACCCAGTAAGATCCACTGAATTTTCAGGACCACACCTATGCACCAGTCGTGGTCATTGTAGTTACTTTTCTTGAAAACATTTTCAAAGTTCTTGTAGGTCTGCGTTCACTACACAGTAATGAGCCACAGTTACTGATGTGAACCTTTTAGGCTGCTTTTAGAAGAGCCTATAAATGGTCTCCAATCTTCTGCCAAGCTTCTGCACGAGGCCACTTATGTCAGCACAGTAAACCAAGGGTCCATCTTTGCTGAAAAATGCTGCAAATGTTTGTTCTCTATTTTAGTGCAACAGGACAGTTATATCTGGAGAAAAACTTTTAATTAGGACCCCCAAGAACTCTGCAGTATCTCTGGGGAAGGCCTAGATCTCTAACTAAATCATGCCGTTCACCCTGAGTGAATCTCTACGGCTCATTGCTTAAGCATGTTGGCACAAATTCTTCATTGTCACCTGAACAATGTACTTTCTCCCTGGTACTGAGTTTCTACACAGAACCAAGAGTATCAGGTGGGGTCAGGATATCAGGTCCATGTGGTGCAGGCCTTATTACTAATGAAAGATTAGGAGAAACACTTTATTTCTGATATTTTGATTCTGAATTTTGAAGGAAATAACAATCGTCACCATGATTTCTGGGTTCATTCCATGTCATTCTTCTTACCTTTTGTGCCTTGTCTTAGTTCCTCAACACAAATGGAGCAGACACAGTGAGGGTCTGCTGTTTGTCCTGCTCACTAAGTTTCATTCCAAAGTAGGCATAATAAGGTTTTTTTTCAAAAAATCTGTTATGTTCTGTCTCTGTTTTTGACTAGAAACTTTCCACAACCATAGCAAAAACATCAGGACTGTTCTCACAACCTCTAGAGGCCATCTTAAGGATTCACAGTATGACAATAAAAATAAAGAAATCTTCCTGCAATGATCATTTACAAGTGACAGAGTCACTCTGAGGTGTGTGTGCTGCCCTCCGTGAAGTGTGTCATTGGTGGGGAAGGAAAGAAGGACAGGGCCGGACATGCTGCTACCTGATGCTAGGACTCATCTCTGGGTTCTCATCTTAACATCGATTAAGAACTGTTTGTATTAGTTAAACATATATCTTAATATCAGGAAAATATAAACTCAGACAAATTATTACTAAAATAAAATGTTGAAATTTGAGTCATTATAGTGCCAAAAAAATAAAATAAAAACCTAGACTGGACAGCTAAAAAATGTGTTTTGTGAGTGATGTGAGCTACTTCAATGGTCTTCATTTTCTAATTCAGTGCCTAAAAAAGTGAAATAATCACATGGAACAATCAAAACAAGTTTCTCAATGTCTACCTGTGTAATCCAAGTCCCTGCAGGCCCCTTTCACTGTTATTGAGGCCTTTATGAGTACCAGTGCTGATAGTAGCACACCAGCTGACATGCCACTGTGCGTTCTGATTGGTGTTCACTGGTCACATGTCTAAGTCTGTTATATTTGAAGAAGCTCACTCCCCACTCCCACATTCACATATACTTTTCTTCTTTTTCCAGTTTTCTCTCCAGGAGTCTCTGGCTGGTCAGTAGTGTTCTGGTTATCGGTGGTTCTCTGTGTGGCAGCAGCCATTCTGCTGGTGTTAAAATGGCGAAGAATGAGAGGTGCGTCCTGAAGCTGCAATCCTGTGTTGTATGCATTAAGATGACCTCCGTGATTATGTCAACTCATCTCATTTCTTTGTTTTAGATAAAAATGCAAATTATGACATGAAAGGTAAGGACACTTCAGATAAAATCCTTGATCTTATGAGATTCAAATTCATATTCATATTTCAAGTGTTGTTAGCAATTAAGTGCCTGATGAATGTTCAACAATATTTTCTCAAACAATTAAAATGCTTTAAATGTGGGACCTCATGAAACAGAAGATCAGGGTTCAAGGCTTAGTGAGAAAAAGGGAACAATAAACACAAAAAACAGGGAGTGTATGTGAGTCACCATTTGAGAAGGGTGGGCTTACTCAGGGCTCAGTACAGGGGATAGAAATATTACTTTACAGATTCATTACATTTGGCACTCCATACAGTAAATTGGGTCAGGTACGGGACAAATGCAGTGCCAATTCAATAAATAGAATTTATTCTTACCCAGCAGTCTTTGGAGTAGACAGGAATGGTGTGCTACAAAATTGTTCAAAAATAATACAAGTAAAATAAAATATAACATGGAGCACATACACACATACTTTTTAAACTAAAGTCATTCAAGACAGCTTACTGCACAAAATAAAAGAGAAAAACATTAAAATGCCATTAATATACACTTGGACATTAACTCAGCATATGCAGGCTTAAAAAGAAGAACATGCAAATAATAAAAAGACTTAAACACTAACACCTGAACCCACCTTACTAATCCACCCCCCACACACCTTATGTCTATGTGTTACCCTTGATTCCTGTCTGTCTAATCATTTTAATGCCATTGTAATTATTATGCCATGGAGTTGACGTCGATCTCAGCAGCTAATTTGTCTTCAATGGTGCAACTCAGTCTAATATGCGATGCAACGCTGGATGAAAATTCTCAACTTTATTATCCAACTCACTGCTGCTGTCGGGTTTAGTAGATGGCAGTAACACTAAGGGGGGTTAGTTAGAAAATCTGACACCGTGTGTTCATTAAAAGACACCTGGTAATACATCTAGATAGTAAAACAGATCACTTTGGAGAGGAAACTTCATACGACCAACACAAATTACCATTTGTATATTTTATGGCTTCTATTTCTTCTTTTGTAGATCATGTTTTTTTGTTGTTCTTTCTACATTTTATAACATTTATTCCTTTTAAATGTGTATTTTTTATTTTTCTCTCTATGTCAACTTAGTTACTGCAATTTTCTCTTCATGATTTTTAAATTTACTGCTGTTGAAGTTTCCATACCTCTTTTTTTTCTGTTTTTTTCTCTGTTTATATTACTGTATTTTTTTGTTAACCATTGTTAATATATTGCTGAAATTTATATTTCCTGCTTCTATGCATCTTTATTAACAGTTTTATAAAACATTAGCAACTATTTTTACACCCTGAAATGTGTAGATGCATGTAAAATATTACTAAGTCACGTAGTAGACAATCAAATAAACATTTTGATGACATTTTGGTACAGATGAGTGAGTAAAGATGGAAGAGTGACTGTATGGTGCTCAATGACTTCATCTCCTTACCTTCTCATTTCTCTCTCTTCACTCCACAGTCGACATTCTCCCTCTTTGGATCTTACGCAAGGAAATCGGTAAGATGAGCTCTTCCTCTGAATTTACAGAAGTCCAAAGTTTAATATAAGAGTGAAGTGCTGACATTTCCTGGATTGTGTGAATTCACTCCCAGTAATTCTGTTGTTTCTTTTCTGTTTTCAGAGATGGCACAACATCCAGGTACGTTTAGACTCCCTCATTTGGGTTATTATTATTTTTATCTC
The DNA here is from genome assembly GCF_016835505.1 of Polypterus senegalus. Taxonomy (NCBI): domain Eukaryota; kingdom Metazoa; phylum Chordata; class Cladistia; order Polypteriformes; family Polypteridae; genus Polypterus; species Polypterus senegalus. The sequence continues at coordinate 7,896,503 of NC_053155.1, read as the reverse complement.
ATTGACTTGATTCAGCTATAGTGGACGCTAAAAGTTACAGGCAGCTCAACAAAAGCCGGAGATGAAAAACTGAATATTACTTCAGTATAAATTACAAAATAACAGAATAGACAGGAAAACAGGTAGGATTTGTCACGTTGTGTTTGTTGTATTCTTTAAATCGACTGGAACAGCCTGCTGTCCTTCTCCCTGTGTCGTCTCGTTTTCTTCTGATTGACTAGTTTATATCTGCCATATCCCAATATATGTGTGTGTGTGTGTGTTAACTGTCAGTTCTAAATGTCCTGGTGTTAGTGTGTGTGTGTGTGTGTCACCCCATGATGGCTTTTGCTCACTGTGTTGGCTCCCGTCTTGTAACCTAAGCACCTCTAATGGGCCCTCACGGCTGCAAACTGGAACTCAATGAAGTAATGATGTACTTGTTATGTGAGCGCTGCCCTAAAAACTATTTGGTAATTAATTGAAGTTGACATTACAGAATAATAAGATGGTGTACAATTCACCACAGGCCATTTCATCTTCCTCTGGGACTTTTATTTCTTCACAGGGAAGTGAGAAGTCAAGTAACATGACACCTTTTATTGGCTAACTAAAAAGATTACAATATGCAAGCTTTCGAGGCAAATCAGTCCCCTTCTTCAGGCAAAATTTTCAGAAGGAATGAACTCTCATTTGAATGGTGTCAAAGTTGTAATAAAGGTAGACAGTAGATGAACAAAATAGAAAGATGTGTATTACTCAAGTGTAAATGAGCCATAAAGCCCAAACGTAAAGTAAATTGTTTTTCTGATCACAAGTCTTCGATATAGTGCACAAGGAACATGTGTATTTCTTTTTTTGGATGTTTTAAATTCTATTGAATTATTTGAACATTCTCCTGGTGACCTCAATTTGTCCCCATTTCAGACGGTGATCCTGCCGCCTGCATCACCTTATTTTGTAGAGTTTGCCTTTGTAGAGACTGCCGTTAAACTGCTTGTGCTCTTAATGCTGGTGACACAGCCAGTTCTCTTTCCATTCCTATTTAAGATGGCGGCGTGCTGAGTGAGAACATTGAGTACAATTCATAAACAAAGGTAATCCTTAGTAATAGTTGGGTAGCTCAAGGACCTTCACAACATTCACTTTGACTTTCCATTTTATTTTGTGTTTTGATTTTTCCAATTGGGTGGCACGGTGGTGCAGTGGGTAGTGCTGCTGCCTCACAGTTAGGAGACCCGGGTTCGCTTCCTGGGTCCTCCCTGCGTGGAGTTTGCATGTTCTCCCCGTGTCTGCGTGGGTTTCTTCCGGGTGCTCCGGTTTCCTCGCACAGTCCAAAGACATGCAGGTTAGGTGCATTGACGATCCTAAATTGTCCCTAGTGTGTGCTTGGTGTGTATGTGTGCATGCCCTGCGGTGGGCTGGCGCCCTGCCCGGGGTTTGTTTCCTGCCTTGCTGCTGGGGTTGGCTCTGGCAGACCCCCGTGATCCTGTAGTTAGCATATAACGGGTTGGATAATGGATGGATGGATTTTTCTAGTCAGTTTTGTTTCCTTTTTTCACTGCCATGACCACAGCCTGCTTTTGACTATGAGCTACTGGCTCTTTTCATTCATCCCTTTCTTTTTTACTTTTGCCTTTTAATACCCTTAGTGAGTGTAATGCCATTGTGATGTTTACAACACCTACCTGTTGTACATGAAGCTCACTGGTCAGTGCAAACACAGAGACCAGCAAATGAAGGCACCAGACAAGGGATCAGTCAAAGAGTCTTAGCAGACAAAATGACACAATGACAAGTCCAATACTAGGAGCAAAAGTCATGAACCTGTTAACAGAGTTAAACTCCTTCCACTAACCTGCTAGTTAATCGTTTATCAAGACGTATGCTGAAACTTGGACACATATGGTAGTACACCACCATTTTAAAAAGGTGGGAAGTCATGACACAACATGTCACATGATCCTTGAGTCATGTGACTAGCAACGAGCAACAGCTTGGTAATGTCCACACAAAAAAAATATAATGACAGAGCAGCAATGTCAAAAGCAAGACAGCAACTTATCATTATCATAAAAAGTCCAAAATTAAAAAAAAAAAAATAATACAGTGGTTATTCCAGACTACTCCTCTCATGAAGCCACAATAGGTGATGTATGTTACTTTCATAGCAGCTGTAATACCGTAGATAGCCCGGCCACAGACAGACACGACACCAATGTCCAAAACACACGGGTTTATTATCACAACTATTTACAATTTGGTTCCACACAATCACGCTTCCTCAGTCCTTTTATCTCTCTTTGGCTGCCTCCACTCCTCCCTTGCAAGATCCGTCTTTCTCCTCACGATTCCGGCTCCTCGAAGGGAGTGAGGCGGTCCCTTTTATCATGCCCCGGATGTGCCCCAGGTGCTTGATGATGGTCCTCTGGCAGCACTTCCTGGTGTGGTGGAAGTGCTGTCCTCCAGGGCTCAGGAACCATCCAGGCAGCCCCTTGGTTGGGTCACAGACCTCCACAGGGTTGAGCTTCCAAGCTCCATATCCATTGCCCTTGTTAGAAATCAGGGGAGCTGCCCTCATGCATCCAGGGAAGATATTGCCCCCTTCCCAGTCCTTCCCTGATCCTGGCGTCCCTGGCCACCTGCCACACAGCATAGACAATTGGAGATATATAATCTTCAGGGATTAACAGCGTATATCAAAGATACTCTTCAGGTTTATTTCTGATTGTAGTTTTCATCATCTCATATGAGACAAAAGTCAGGCCTCTTGTTGTAAGAATTCCCAGCATTCTCCCTTTATATGCACAAGACACAGTAAAGCAATTCCTGCTTTTTTAACTGACTGACGTTAGCTTTGTTGCTGGTCACTGCAAACACAATTTTACAGGAAAGTAAAGTGAATTCAAACAGGCAGTCAGTAGAAATTAGGTGAAATATCAGTATACGTTATCATCATTATTAGATAGTTATGATTTTCATTCTTTATATATTTGACTCAAGCATTTCTTTTATTGTTTTTCATCAGTTGGTTGTTCAAACTTGCATTTTTTTCGTAATTTTTTAAATTTATTTTATTAATATGGATTTAGGGAAAAAGTTGTACCAGTATACTTCGTAAAGTTGTAAAGCTGTGTTTTACTCTAAAGTATTATAAGCAGCATTTAGGCAGCCCATTAAATGAGTTGAACATGTTTAGTTTGGGTTTGTTTTCTCCAGTGCCTGAAGTGGAAAAAGGAGGGTCAGGAGGGGTCAAGACTTACAGTCCACAAATGTGAATGTAAGTTACAATGACATTGAGGAGCAGAGGGGCGGGGGGCTTTGTGAGGCAGGCAGACTTTTACTGACGGTACTCTGTGGGTCCAAAAAGGGAAATTGCCAGTGCTGTGTACCATTCAATACCACCACACTTCAAGCACTGGTTTTCCCCCTGTAAATTTATTGTAGGCACTTTTTTTTGGATAAAAGATAGAAGACACAGGAGTTTCAAATGTAGGCAATCAATGGAAGAACAGGAAAGAAGAAAAGAATTGTGCTGAAGGGAAGTGGTACAAAGAAACAATGCCATGAACTATGTAGTGTCCAGCGCTTTCTGTTTTAGCCTTAGAGGACCCCTTGACTGAGCAGCACTACCATTTAAACTGACGAAGGGACAACGTCTCTGACCCTAGGGTGCTGCTTCCTCCTCTATTGCATTTCTTTCTCCCTCCCTTTTTATTCTGGTAAAGCAACACCTAAGCTGGCCGCCACAGCAGGTGGCACTGACACTTGAGCTTTATAGCGTTTGCTAACAGCATCCTCTTTGAAGTTCGATATACTTTCTCCTTCCACTTTGTGGCACATTGTACACGCCATCTCTTGTTTCCTGTCCAGGCCGCTGCTCCTTCTTCACTCTTCAATCCACCCTGTTGATCAGTGCTGCTCTTCATGTAGCCTGCCTATCACTTCTGCTGCAGACTTCAGCTGCATAAACCAGAAAGCCCCCGTCACGGAGCTCAGAGCATCTAAGCTACACGTTAGCATAGCATACTTGCTATAGTATTATTATTAATAATAATAATGTTGCATAATGTTTTCTGTATCATCACTAAATTTCAATCAGATATTGTGGGGGTTTGACATATCGAAATGTGCTTTCTTAGCAGACACCTACTGCCCTAGATGTACCATGCTGCCAAATTTCAGCTTTTTAGTTAAAAAGGAAATTGTGTTTTTGTTGATGAGTGATTGAGTTGGTCAGTCAGCTTTGCATTATACATACAGATCTATATTATTTAATTTTTATATTTATACCATTGTCCACCACTTTATGCCCAAATGCTCCATAGATCTTTGCCCCTCTACCTTCTACCAAGATTTGAGCTACACATTAAGTGTGCTAATCCCCTGAGTCCTTCCTGGATTGACACATGGCAGAGGCAGAACTTCAGAGAAGACCACCCTGTCAGTTCTGCTCTTCAGCTTGGCACCTAACTGTTTCAATTTGGATTGCAGAACTGACAGCCTATCCTTATGTAAGTCATTTGTTCCAACATGGACAATGTCAACTCCATCCACTACCCCCAAGGCCAGGAGCTTATCCACCCCTTCTAGGGAGGTCTCCTACCCACACCACCAGAAGGCAACACACTTTGTGAAACTCTCCATCTCTGGAGGAAGCCTGTGTCTCAATCCCCCAAATGACTGAGTCCCCCCATTATCACTGCTTCTCTCTTCTGTGACTGGAACATCTGACCGCTTCCTGCTATTCTTTTTCACAGTCCTGATACATGTAGACTACGTCCATGTGCATTTTATTCTAACAAACTTACTACTACCAAGTAGAACTATGATGTTGGAAATTCTGAAATTCTTGACATAAAATTGGCATTTGAAGAATGGCACTGCTAGTTGGAGGGAGTAAACTCCAGACAGTGTACTTCATCTTTATTGTTAGTGTTGCTGTCTTCTTTAGAGCTGGAGATAAAAAAGGCTGATGCTCTTTCTTGTTAATTTAACAGTGAAATATCAACTGCAGAACCAGAAAGCATTTCAAAAGAACTGTATCTTCAAATATTTTGATTTGGGAAATATTCAAGTTATTTGGTTGATCTCATTCTATTATTTCAGACCACAGTCTGCAATTTGTCTAATTTCTGTCTAAAAGTGGGCACTAAGGTGAATCTCACATCTGGGTAACACAGTGCTGGTTGAAGGCAAGCAGGAGTTTGAGGTCTATAATGTTCTGGATTCTTGTAGAGGTTTTATATTTAGTTTGTTTCTGTGGTTATGATCCTGAGAACCATTACTGGATACCTTTTGAAGATTTGCAGGCTCCATAATTCTTCAGTCTTTTTAATTTAAGTCTCCCTGTTGTGGCAGATGTTATCAGTGGGGTTTCTGATTGCATTTTCTTAATTTGTTATTATTTTAACAATATTAGTAATGTTGGTATGTTCATATTATTGTGATTTTTTTTTGACTGGGTTACCGCTATTTGTTTGTCTCTCATTGTTCAAATTGGCTGCTGCGTCGTTTCTGGAAGTGCATTGTGTGAAGTCACCACACTAAGCATATAAAACATGGCAATGTCCATTGGTCATGGAGTGTGTTAATAAAAAAAACTTCTGTATTTTCACTGACCTTGTGAGTTGTCAACCTTGATATTTGGTTAGCATAAATAGAAACATAAGAAATATGACAAACAAGAGGAATACATTCAGTCTGTCAAGCTCACTTGTTTAGCTAATAGCTAAACTGGTCAATCATCTCATCCAGAACCTTCTTACAGATTATCAAGGTTTCTGCTTCAACTTCAAACTCCATGTCTTGGGAGTTTTTTCCAGATTCCCACAACTCTTTGTGTAAAGAAGTGCTTCCTTCTTTTAGTTTTAAATGCACTTCCCCTTCATTAACTCTAACTCTAGTTCTGGTTGGACGAACGCTGGCATGTTTTGTCTGCCGCTGCCCGTTTTTGTTTTTGTTGTTGCGTTTGTTGTGGGATCTGTCTTCATATTTCAGATTGGGACTTTCTGAGTCTACTTTTTTCCTCTGAACATCTCTGAGATCTACGATTGCTTGGACATCTACCTGCAGTTGTTCCATTGCCTTCACTAAGATCCTGCTGGCTGTCTTAAGGTTTGCACGAGCCCCCGCTTCCTCATGACACTTTGGTCTGAGCCGGCATACCGTGAGTAAGTCGCAACTTTCTTTCTGGTTTTGTTCAGTTGTCTGTCTGTTCTGCCATGGGGCTGGCTGGCTAACGTGTTTTTGAACCTTTGTGTCAGGGTGACATGTTGGGGAGCAGGTGGCCCCATGAAGAGTGACTAGTTTTTATTTTATATCATTTTTTCGGGATCTCATCTCCTGTTCTTCAGATTATGGGCTAAAGTGTATGCTTTTTCATGGCGCTTGCTTATTCATCTGTTGAGCTGAGGAGCTTGAACTGAATGCCTCATCTAGGAGCTTGATTATATAATCACTGTGTTACCCTAGGAATTTTAAGATGGCCTCGCTATATACATTGCAGTTCTTTTTGGAGGCTGCACTGGAGTATTCCCTCCGGTTTCCTGGATGTCAGTTTAATTCCTACCATCTCTTCTGCTCCTGGATATTCTCTCAGTGGATCAAGTGCGAGAGGCAGAGGAGTTAACTTTGATAACCTTCGTTCACTTCAATACTCATGTATGATAAGGATCAATCAAAAAGACACCTTCAACCTGCCCCGCGAAGATGGCCTTAATGAACGTTCGGTCCATAGCCAACAAATCTTTTGTTTTAAATGACTTTTTTACGTCTCGTAACATGAACTTTCTATTTTTGTCAGAGACTTGATTAAGTGCTGGCAACTCAGTTTCTCTCCATGATCTCTCTCCTCCTGATTGTACCTTTTTTAGCTCACCTAGAATCACTGGTCGAGGCGTTGGGCTTGCAACTGCTTTTGAAAATCATTTTAAATGTTGACTTTTGACTGTAGACCATTTCTCTAGTTTTCAGGGGCTCAGTTGTTTAAAATTGATCTTACAAATCCTGTATTGTGTGCACTTGTTTATAAACCGCCTGGATATAATAAGGAGTTTGTCCCGGAGTTCTCAGAGTTCTTATCTTTCATGGTGTCACGCGCTAATAGCATGCTGATTCTGGGAGATTTTAACATTCATTTTTGTTGTCTGACAAGACCCCTGGTTAAAGATATTTTAAGTCTTGTGGATTTTTTTCATTTCACTCAAGTGGTGTCAAGTCCCACACATCAGGGAGGACATACATTGGACTTAATTCTAACACTTGGCCTTCCTGCAAATAACTTGGAGATCTCTGACACTGGAATTTCTGATCATTTTGCAGTTGTTTTTGAAATTAAGTTTTTGTGTCCGCCCATTAATTTCATTAAACCACAGCACTTTATGCGCAGTATAAATGCTGACACAGCGCGGAAATTCTGTGATATTTTTTCTGACAGTCATGTACCCTTGGTGTTAGAAGCCCTCTCTGTGTGTCCGGATATTACTGAGATGGTTAAGCTTCTCGATCTCACTTGTGCGGATACTCTGGATCTGGTCGCACCCTTAAAGTTAAGGAGAGCTGAGGTAAAGGCCAGTGTTCAGCCCTGGCTAAATGACGCCACTCGTGCGCTCAGAGAGAATTGCAGGCAGGCTGAACGGAGGTGGAAAAAGGACAAACTGCAGGTCTCTTATGAAATTCTCAGAACTCTCTGGAAATTCTATCAAGAGGCTGTGAGATCAGCAAAATCACATTGTTTATTGTGTCTAATTGCGAATGCTGCCTCGAGACCCTGGGTGCTGTTTAGCACCATAAACCTTATCTTAAACCCACCTGTCAGCTGCTTACCTGAGAGTACGCCTGAGACCTGTGAGCTTTTTCTCAACTATTTTATAAATAAAATCCAAGGCATTCATTCCAACATTACTCTTACATTTGTCGACTACTGTGGGACGACAGCATTTCATCTTACAAATGATATCGTCATCATATATAAATACGCACTTTATAAAGTCGCGCAGGTTGTGTAATATTATAACTGTAGTGCAAGTTTACAGTGGGGTGATTGTACTTATAAGTCCTAACAGTTCTACAAGGAGCAATTGATTGAGTGCATTTAAAGTTCTTGGGATTAAACTGTTTCTGAACCGCGAGGTCCGTACAGGAAAGGCTTTAAAACGTTTTGCAGTGGCTGAGACAGCGTGTGCTTAATGCTGTATACCGATAATTCTCTTTACTATCAGCTGCTGCTGTGATTCACACTCAGATACAGTGATAGAAATACTCCGAGTTGTGCAGTGAGAGAAATATGGAAAAGATGATCCATCAGGCAACTCTAACGGGAGCAGCTGAAAGAAGAAGAAGAAAGTGCAGTGAGAGTAACAACGCTAAAGCAGTTATGGTATTTGGAATACTATGGCTATTCCCTGGACCATTATATTGTTACAGGTAATCTACAATCAGATGCATTACACTAATAAACAATAAGTTTCGGTAAGTTTCAGTGTATTTATAAAACTGCATCAGAAATGTGGTTCTAAGAAATAAAGGGTAACCACACAGGAACAGTAGCACTGCTTTGACGCTGCAAAATTGAGCGCAGAACTTGCATACGACAGGGTATGAGGTACCGTGGAAAAGTGCGTGGCTTTACGCCAAGTGTAGGTTTTATACATCGTGATTTGAATGTGGAAACGTTCTTACGCAACATTTCTGTGCGTATGCACCGTTTATGCATGAGGCCCCTGGGAACCTGCTCCGGCCACATATACCACGCCCCCTCTCTAAGTAGCAAGGGCGGTGACTATTTATTTAAAAAGGACCTTTTTGACTTGAGCTGTGGACCCGCTACACCACGGTTGTTTTATTAATCTGCTTTTGCATGATTGTTTGTATTGTGTTTATTTTAATGCTTTTTTGTACAGCATTTTGGCGCAACCTCTGTTGTTTTAACCGATATCCTCGAGTTCATGATTCATCCTTAAGCTGAAAGAATTCTACTGGATCTGCTTTATTAATGCCTTTGAGGATTTTACATACCCAGATGAGGTCCCCACACGATGTCCTCTGTTTAATACTAAACAGGCTTAATTCTGAGAGTCTGTCACAGTAGGACATGTCCTTCAGTCCTATGATGCACCTGGCTGCTCTCCTATGCACTGCTTCAAGTGCTGCTATGTCTTTCTTGTAGTGTGGTGACCAGAACCTGACACAATACTCCAGATCAGGCCTCACTAATGCATCAAAGCCTTTCCTGTACGGACCTCGTGGTTCAGAAACAGTTTCATCCCAAGAACTTTAAACAGTCAATCAGTCCATCAAGTGCTCCTTGTAAAACTGTTAGGACTTATAAGTACAATCACCTCACTGTAAACTTGCACTACAGTTATAATATTGCACAACCTGCGCCACTTTATAAAGCGCGTATTTACATATGATGACGATATCATTTTTAAGATGAAATGCAGCAAAATATGTTGATTATATTGTACAGATAAAACTTTAACTTCATTTAAATAATCTGTATTGTTAATAATTAAACATGTGAGGACACGGTTCCGCAGCGATAGCTAGTTCACTGATTGATCCTACCTTGTGCTGTATTCTTTCTGGTGCTGACGCGACACTGGAAGGATAGATGATAGAATAATTAAACTTGTACTACGAAGATATTTCAATGTTCCTTAAAAGTTTTCAAGAATCGTCGTTGTAAGCTTACAGATGGCTTAACGTCTATTACAGAGCTGATTGTGTGGTGATTGGGTATTTGGAGAAAGAAAAGTAAGCACAGGAATTGGAGGTTAGTACGTTTGAAAGAGACAGTACTGCTACAATAATTTCATCGAAGGTCACGTACAATCACACATCGTATTCCCCTGTTTAATAACGTGCTCTCCTATCATCATGAAAAAGATATCATTTATACATCTCAGTATTTTAATTATTCAGAGAGCTGAAATACCACAAATGTAATAGATTCTGTGTCCTGTCGGAGAAAGAGAAAGCGGAAGCACATAATGATTCACACACATAGTGCAAAAGATCAAATACAAAACAAAGCATTTAACGTGCTACTTTAGTTACGATGGTATTTGAGAAACTGGTTGATTAAACGATTTTAAGATGATGTTTATGATGTTCTACTTTAATGACAAAATAAACTACGTAATTAAAGTAGAAATTTCGAGATTGAAGTTGACATTTTGTGCTTTTTTCCTTTTTTTTTCTCTGTACCCTAATAAGCTTTCATATGACACTCAGACAGTGGGCTACGACTCGCCTTTTCACGGCAACTTTGATATGTGACAATTTCTTTTTTATTTTGGGCACTGTGCGACTATGTCAGGCGATCAGCTTCTTTTTGTTGTTTATACCACTGTTTAAACCAACAAATAGTATGTTTTTTCTTTGCCTCCACTTGGTATTTGCTGAAATTCTTCCATTTTCCCTCTTGCTTTTTCCATTGTCTTTTCACTGAAGGCTGAGCTTAAAGGCGATTTATATTGATTTGTATATTCAAAGAGGCGTAATTCTGGGAGGAGTTGGGGGCGGGACAGAAGGCGCATGCACGAGCGTTACATTTCACGCTGACCGGGATTTATGGAGCGGAAGAACGTGGAAATTGGAGTACGCACAGATTCCTGTATCTAGATTTTTCTGTGCATAAGCACATTTCGGCATTTGTGCTTACGTCATGTTATAGTGCGAATTCTACGCACGGCGTTATACATGAGGCCCCAGGTCTTTTTGAATTATTTTTGTTGCCTCCTCAGTGTCTGCCATTGCTTCCATTTAGGTGTCAGCTGCGAATTTCACAAGATTACTAACTACATCAGAAACAATGTCATTAAAATAAATCAGAAAAAGTAATATAGGGTCCAAGGACAACCCCCCCTGAGGGACTCCACTGATACCTCACTCTTTGTAGAGCGGTCTCATCTTATTGTTACTCCTTTTTTTCCTGTTGATTAACCAACTAGAGATCCACTTTTGTAGTTTACCTCTGTTGTCTACAGCTAAATCTTTGGTGAGGGATGTCTGAGATAAGGGCTTATTTAAAGTCAAAGTAAATTCTGTCGGTTGCTTTATTTTTATGAATTATTCTGGTTACTTTTACAACAAAAACCTAAGGATTGGTTTGGCACGACCTTCCTCTCATAAACCCATTCTGGCTGCTGTTTAATATTATTTTCGTTTAGGTAATTTCCTAATTTATTTCTTATTATAGTTTCCATAATTTTGCATGGCACAGAACTAAGACTAATTGGTCTGTCATTACTAGGATCCATTTAATCTCCCTTCTTGAAGATTGGGGCCACATTTGCAACTTTCCAGTCCTCAGGTACTTCTCCTTTCTGAAGTGACTGCTGAAATATTAATAATAATAAGGGTTTATAGATGACGTCTTTTATTTCTTTCATTACAATTGGTAAGATCCCTTCAGGTCAGAGGGGTTTTATTAGTCTTCATCATATTGAAACACATCTGAATCTTCTGTTTTTAAAATCTATGAACTAAGAGTTTTTTTGAGGCATTCCACTTGTTTATTCCTGTATAATTACTTGGGGAAGATTTTTGTTCAATTTATTTGCTATGTCCTTCTCATCATCAATGATTTCTAGATGTGTGCTTCAGGTTTCTTAAATTCTCGTTTATTGTCTTCAATCATGTCTCCTCTATGCAAGACAACCAAATTAGCAATACAGATGAAGTGGACTGTCTGGAGTTCAATTTTTTAGTGAACTTGACATGAAATTCTTATAATCTATTAAGATGAAAAAATGGATGCTTAGCATCCTTGTGTCCTTTATATTCCTATACAAATCATCTTTCTATATCCTTCGCTACTGTAGCTGTTCGTTTATCTTTCCAGGATTTTAAATCATCTGTAGCTCGCAAACCGTTTGAATTATTGACCTGAAATTTGGTACACATATATTATGTGACGTCTACTATCCGCTTTCGGGGTGATGATTTTTATTACTCTTTTTATTTTAATTTTATTTTATTGTAGAATAAACTCTCAGCAGCACGCAACAGGGCGGTCGTGCGGCGCATGCGTAGGGGCGCCGTTCTCATTCCCTATCACCTTCACTAATCAGTCTTGAGGCAGATTGAAGACTTGAGTGCCAGCTTAAGTGAAACATGAAAGAAAACGTACTAAGTAATTGCAGCACAAAAACTAACTTAATCAGTTTTAACGCGAAAAGATGCCAACGAAAGAAGAGCAGCAGCGGGCCACTAGGGTGGAGAAAAGAAGAGCTGCTCAGGAAACAGCAAGCGCATCAACCTCTGAGCAAACGAATGCTAAACGGAGACAGATAAAGAGTATAAAAAATAGGAATGCTCATGTCAAGTGTATTCACAGCACGTTATCGTGCAGTATGCTGTTACTGGCTTATATATATTACAAGTAACAGTGGCCCTAGCACTGCCCCCTGCTGGTCACCACTCTTAACATCGGCCAATTCTGATGCTCCTCTCACCATCATCCTCTGCTTCCTGTAATCTGAGCCAATTCTACATCCATCTAAAAACATCACCCTGATCTCCCACTTCTTTTAGTTTGATGCCCAGCCTCTTATGTGGCATCTTACCAATTTCTTTCTGAAATTCCAGATAAATAATATCATAAGCTCCACTTTGATCGCATCCTTTTGTTGCAACCTCATAGAATTCCAACATGTTAGTAAAACACGACCTCCCTCTTCTGACCCCACGCTGACTGTCCTGTCCTTGCCATGTGTTGCTCAATCTTATCCTTAATAATTCCTTCCATTAATAACTCTTGCAATTTTGTAGTCCTTTGGAATTTTCCCAATGTGTAGTGACTTCCTAAAAATATGCGTCAAGGATTTATATCTGTACTCGCTAGCCTCCTTAAGATCTCAGGTTTAAATATTATCTGGTCCTGGTGATTTGTGTGATTTCATCTTATTTAATCTGAGCAGCACTTCTCCCTCTACAATTTCCAAATCCCTCAGTACCTCCTTAGTAGTCTCTGTTACAGATGGCAGGTTATCCACTTGCTCACTTGTGAAGGCCTCCGAGCAATGCGAGTTTAGAGCATCTGCAATTTCACTGCCTGTATTTTTTTATTTATTTATTTATTTTTTATTTCCTACTAATTCCAAATTTAGGTATCTACCTGTCCTGCATTACATGTTAAACATTTTTAAACTTGTTCCACTGCTCCTCGACTGTCTCCATACTTAAAGCTTATCAAAGTTTATCCCCCTTAGACTTTGTCACATCTGCTCAAAATTTGCCCTACCAAAGTTAAACTTAAGTTTTAGTCTTTACATCCACATTCTTCCAAAACACTGAGAAATGTATTATATTATGGTCACTAGTCCCTAGTGGTTCAATAACTTTATTATTACAGAATTCTAAATCTAGGCGGCTAAACACATGTTGGTGTGTTAAAAAACAGTCACTGATTACGTATGAAAACTTCTGCTCTTGTGCTCTACTATTTACATGGTTATCCCAGTTAATATTCTGGAAGTTAAAGTCCCCCATCACTATAATATCCCCCTGTAATCTTGCCTTTTCAATGTTACTAAAAAGATGAACATTGAAATTACTGTCTGCAGAGGGTGGTCTGTAACGCACTCCTAAAATAAGGCCTCTTTTCCAAACATTTTCCAGATGAAACCAAATGTCTTCACTAAGATGGGACTCATCGACCAACTGAAGACAGCTTAGCTATTAGATAAACAAATGGACTTGATGAACTAAATGGTCTCCTCTCATTTGTCAAATTTCTTATGGTTTAATGTTCTTAAGACTTGCATTTAAATTCTGTCTATCCTTCCTATAAAATGTGTATCCCTCTATGTTATACTCATCCCCAGTTTTATTATTGGTATTGTGACATGTGAGTCCCTGTCTTGCACCCCAAAACACGAGGCTGAGTCTCAGCACTTTAGCAAAACCAGCTTTATTCTACTTGAAACAGGAACAGCATGGTTATTTATTGTAGCAGGTGGGATTGGCTCCAGCAGATCACCGTGACCCTGTAGTTAGGAAATAGCGGGTTGATTAATGGATGGATGGATGGATCTTCCACTCTCTGATACATAGACACAGGGCAGGGTCAGGACCAGGTCAGTGGCCAAGTTATACTGTTCCCTGCATTTATAATGTTCCTTGCATCACCCATTGATGACAGGCACTTATAATGCAATCTCGAGCTGTGGTATAGCGGGTCCACAGCTCCTGTCAAAGGCCAATTTTAAAATAAATAATCACCGCGCTCATGGCTTGGTGAGGGGGCATGGTGGTTGTGTGGCTGAAGCAATTCTCAGGGTGATTCACGATGTGGGTGTTTCTCACCTAAGTGCACAGGTGAGGGACTGTCCGCATCCGTGATTGTTCCTGGGGCTGCTAATTTGCCACAGCTGCCATGCCCTCTAGTTAAATAGAAGCGCGAGTCAGCTAAGGAGGAAAAAAGAAAAAACGAAAAGAACGGACGGTAGGTTGCAGGAGGAAAGCAGGAAGCAGTGGGAAGAGAGAGAGAAAGTCGATGAGCGAGTGAGTACAGGCTCGCTGCAGCTGACCAGGGAGCATGGGTGTTGGGCCGACACCCGGGGGAGTAGTAGTAGTAGTCACTCTCGCAGAGTTTATTCTGAAGGGCGGGAGTGACCGGAAGGTGGATGACTCTCCATGTAAGGCCGCGGAAGGCAGCGGGAGTCGGGACTTGGGACGTGGTGTCCCCAGCGTGAGATCCCTGGTCATTGGGGAATCCCAAGTCACTGTTCGGTAGTGCCTACTGGAGCCAAGGATCAGAGAGGCGAACGACCAACAGCAGAGTAGAGAGAAGGCCAGCTGCAGGTAGAGCAATTCCCCTGTTGAGAAGCCCACATGGGGGAAACAGTGGAGCCACCAGGTAAAAAGGCATCGGGCTTCTTGTTGTTTTTTTAAAAGAATGCTTCCTGCGGTATTTTAATTTCGTTTTTAAGAAGACTTTTTTCTATTGTTTTTAACCTCCACATTTTCACTTCTGTTTTTACGGATTATTTATTGGAATTTTGGACACTGCACTTTATTTTGAACACCTTGTTTTTGTTGATTGTTTTAATAAAAGCACTTTGCACTTTTTCACCATCCCCTAGCTCATCGGTAACATTACCGACAGTGTAGGGTTCAAGGGCTCCTGGACAGACGATGGGAGCATGCATCGAACCATCATTGTCACACAAGCGGCTTATAGTTGCAATGCTGCTGCACTGCGAACCTGCAGTTGCCTCGGTGATGGACAAGCAGCCCTCCACAGATGTGGCAATCGCGCTTCGACATATCGTCCCATTGATGGGGGGGTCCCAAAAGAGTTTAGAAACCTCACAGTGTATTATCCTAATTATGCTCAGCTACATACAACTCCAAATAATTTGTTTTATTTTGCTGCTACTAGCATTAAAGCATGGTATTTTTAATGTGTTACTTACTTTGTTGGGACTGGTCTAAAGAACAGGTAAGTAGATTTCATTTTGGAAATTAAAGTTAAGACTTACAGTTTTGTTACAAGATTAAAATGTTTGTAGTGCTGAATGAAAAGCAAGACAGGGGTTGCCAAGCTAGTATGAGGTTTGCACAGTGATGATGAGATCTTTGGTCTTATATTTTTTTGATTTTCTCATTAAAGAAGTTCATAAAGTCTGTACTGTTAATTTCTGATGGTATTTTACACTGTAGTTCTGAATTCCACTTGTTAAATTGGCCACTGATCTAAACAGTTGTCATAATTACATTTTTGTGCCTCCTGCTCACTCTACTGATGTTCCACTGCAATAGAGGACAATCTGGAAATCTGTTCTCAACAAATCTCCTACCGCGGGGTGTCTTATGAGTCCCCGTCCATTCTCCCTGATAAATCTCTAACACACCACTCAGTTGGCAGCCAAATAATAGTTCAAAAGGGCTCAACCCAGTGGACATTTGCAGGGACTCCCGGACAGCAAACAGGAGGAAAGGTACTACTGTATCCCGGGAGGTCAGGTCATCATGGGCCACCTGCTGAATCATCTGTCTTAGGGTTTTATTGTTCAGGCTATTCGTCTGCGAATGATAATCCGTGGAGTGTAACTGCTTAATTGCAAAACTTTCACATAGCTGCTTCATGATGCGAGACATAAAGGGTGTTCCCTGATCAGTCAAAATCTCACGAGGGATACCAATACACGTGAACATTTCCGAGAGAGCTTTTGCAGTAGACCAGGTGTCCACACACTGCAGCACGGCCACTTCTGGGTATCTTGTGGTGTAATCGACTAACACAAGTAAATACTGAAAGCCATTTTTACTCCTGGGAATGCGGACCAACAATGCCTTATCCCACCCTCTCAAAGGGCACATCTATAATAGGCATCGGTACAAGGGTTACCTGGCAGGTCTATGAGAAGAAACTGTTTGACAGACTTTGAGCAATTTTTAAAATCTTCTCCCTTTGCCCACTTGGCACCACCAGCTGCTCGATACACTCATCACCCATATAATCAGAAATCACCCGATACAGGAAACCATCCTTAATTTAAAAATGTGATATTTTAAAGTTCAGGTCCTCTCTATCCAGACAGTAAGAGTCATTTGTGACGTGCGATTGTCTGAATGCAATTTCCAAGGTGCTATTGGCTCATTGCAGGGTCTTCACTTGAGAATTTGTCCCCGACCTCGCTGGACAACTCCGGTTCAATTTCAAACCCGATTCCTTGACTGACATTGTCAGCGGCGAGCCCCTGTCTATTCACTATGGGGGCAGGTGCTCTGCAGGTGGCCAAGACCCATGGGAAGAGGGCATTCCTCTTACCTATTAAGAGTGGCCAGGGTGAGCACCCCAAACCTTAAAGTTCTTCCCTTTAAATTTCAGAGGGAGTAATGTATTCTTGTATGTTTTAATGTCCCCATGGGGGCAGCGGATGTGCACTTGCTCTGTGGTCTTATAAGGGGTTTTGCCTGGAGTGAGTCATGGTGGACTATGCAGAGGTCACTACTAGAGTCCAACAGTGATAAGATTTCCCACATGGCCAATGTAATAGAGACCTTAAAATTGTCCTCCTTTAAGATCTTGGGGAACACTTGTGAGCCACATGCCTGGGCCAGACGATAGTCATGGTTTGTGCAGGTGGGAGGTGGCACTCATGCCCAGGTTGATCACAGCAAAAGCAGCTGTATTCACTCTGCATTATGGTGACCCCAAGATGGCGTCTTCCACCCATGGTGCCTGCAACCCTAGAAGTCTGTGCTGGCTGAATTGAAATTGGGGTCAAGCCTGGGTAGCCCTGTTGTTTCCAGGTGGCTTGTGTGCCCTCCAGTCTGCAGGGTCAGATCCAGCAGCGAGTTGGCATCGTTCCGTAGCATTACATCACAAAGGCCCTCGTCTATCCCCAGCAGGACTACATCAATAGCGAACTTCTCCACAATGCACTCAAAAGTGTCTCAGCAGATCCAGCTGTAAATCAGGAGTACAAGGTCCTGGATCTGTCCTTTTATAGGGCGGTCCAGATCAATATGCCACAGACAAAGCTTGTGCCTCTTGACCATAGGGCTCACCACTGTACAGAGGAGGATCTGCTGCTTCAGGAAGTTATAATCATCAAATCTTTCCGGAGGGAGGTTTCATACGACCTGTAGGGCCTCCCTGTTAAAAACAGGGCCAGGATATCCAGCCAGGCTCCCCTGTCTCACTCAGCGCATCAATGTTGCCGTGTGCTCAAAGCAGAACAGGAAACTCTCTGGGTTGTCCAAGGGAGACATCTTCACCAGCACATCCCCAGGGAGCACGAACACAGGGTCACCCGCAGGATCCTTATTTTGCTCTGCTGGTAGCAGGATATCATATGCCTCTTGGGGTTCCATTGGTGCAAGACCCTACTCCTGGTATCATGTGACGCGTAAGTCACTGTCTTGCACCCCAAAACATGAGGCTTATTTATTGTAGTGGGATCTACCGCACTCCTATACACTGACGCAGCAAATGGGCAGGATCGGGACCTGGTCAGTGGCCAAGTTATACTGTTTCCTGTATTTATAATGTTCCTTGCATCGCCCATTGGCAACAGGCACTTATAGCGCAATCTCGATCGGCTTCTAGTTGCTTCCGCGGTGATCTAAATTGTTTTCCACACTTGATTTACTCAAAGAATCTATAAATTTTGAAGCAGAATAAATAATCTAGATGTCACAATGTCTTAATCTGTGAATGTGTTCAGTACGGGCAGAACCAAATCAAACATAGTTAAGTAGAGATCGAAATAATTTAATGGAGTAATATTTAAATTCTGAGTTCCAGCTCTGTAAGTTATAATTAAATCTACTGTGTGGTTATGTTTATGAGTTGGACCTTTGACAATCTGACAAAATCCTACTGAATTTAACAAATAAGTCAAACACTTGTGAAAAGGGTCAGTTTCCAAATCAATGTGTACATTAAAATCCACCATCAATGTGACAATATTATCATTTATAGACAAATCAGATAAAAGGCGGCAAAATTTAGTCATGAACAATGCATATAACCTGGTGGTGGCACTGCAATTGTGCTGGAATCTATTTTAATATCTATTATGAAAGTTTATCTAATAAATTATTGACCATTTACACAGTGGGTTTGTATTTATTTTGTAGTTTTTTTCTAAGTGGCCATTCTTTGTCTAGTCAACAGAGCACTGAGGTAAAAGTAGAGGCCAGTTAGGAGACGTGTTAGCCATAGTGGGTCCAGTGTACTGAACAAAGGCCCACAAACATGAGGCCAGCAGAGACACCACAGCAGTGGACAGAAGAGGTGATGGAAACCACAGGGCAGCTTGAGACTGAAGTGCTTTCACTTCTGAGTAGCTGAGTCACTGTAGCTGGAATACGTTGTTTCATTTATCTGTATAAACAGTTGAGTCCATACAGGAATTGTGATTTATATTCATGTACTTGACTATAGGCAGGAATACCAGGCTGACTTTTGACCCCCTGATGTCCACAGCTCCTTCATCACGCTCCTTCTTTCTTTCATCACTGCAGCTTTGACTCTGAAGTTTTCTAAAGTTATTAATGGATTCTCACATGAAGATCTCCTCAAGATCACGGAGTACTACAAGCCCCAGCTGGCCTACGTCATGAACTTTGACCTCAGCAGCATCCTGCATACCCTGGTCACCAAGGGCACTCTTAGCAAAAAGGAGGCAAAGGTAGGCTATCTCCCTGTTACTGGTTTAAACTGGTCTTTGGTCTTGTCCCATTACCAGTTGTCATTAAACAGAATTTCCTTGAGATCAGATTGGTTGTACAGCCAACTTTAAATTGTTCATTTTGACACCATTTAATGCTGAGAGCTATCTAAGATTGTTATTTGACCAGATGTCCAGGTTAATGTCAGTGTCAAATATGGAAGGGAAATTCCCACCAATAGGTGACTTTATGAAGCCGGCAGAGGTGGAGGAGGAGATGTCGATGGTTTGTAGTGCAGGCTGTGAGCATAAGAACATAAGAAAAGTTACAACAGGACATTAGACCCAACACAGCTCAACAAGCCTGAGTCACTTAACTTTCTGATAGTCCACACAATACTAACAGGTTTCCCACTGTGATCGTATGACAAATGCATTTTAAAGTCACAGTTGGGGTCCAGTCATGAATTCCCTTCATAATTTCAAACCCTCCAATCATGTCACCTCTTAACCTTCATTTAGTTAACCTGAAAGCATTCAGTCCCACATCATATCAGCCTCATTAATGGCTTCTGTATCAATGTCTAGCTGTGGGCAGTCAGGAGTACTTTCAAGTTTCAGGCCATGCTATTGTCTTTTCCTTTTTATTATTTTTACATCATATTTGGAGCACTTTTAACATTACCGTATATACTCATGGATACGTTCTCCCACGGATAAGTCGGGCTTGATTTTACTATATAATTTCCAATATTTTATAATGTTGGTTGTATAAGTTGAATGTGGAAAACTCACGCTATTGGTGCAAGAGATTACGATATGCTAATGCCCACCTGAGAGAGTCACCATGGAGCACACTGCTTTGTTTTTTCTCTGTATTGTGCCTACTTGACCACATTGTAATACCCGAACTATTCTGAAGTGACGTTTGCACTGTTTTGTGTTTTTGTATCTCACACCCTCATACACCTTTATTGTAAGAGCATCCCTTATCTACGATGGAGCGTTCGATCAGAAGAAAATATGAAGCTGGTTTTAAATTAAAAGTCATTGAAGTGGCAAAATAAATTGGTAAAAATCAGATGTGTCTGAGAAACTGGTGCAAGAGTGGAGGAAGCAAGATGTAAAAACAAAAAATGTAAGCGTCGTATTTTTGAACGGGCGTATAAGTCGGGTTCTGATTTTATGATTGATTTTTTGAGTTTCAAGACCCGACTTATACGCGAGTACATGCAGTAAGTTATATCAAACTCCATTTGACGCATGTCTGCCTGTGCAGGTCTATTGATTTTGTTTTTCTCTGTCTAATGTATCTGCCATTCCACATCTCATCAGACATGACAAGCTTCTTTTTTAGATTCCTATTGAGGTTATTTATGTAAAATAAAAGGAGCAGCGGCCAGAACTGACACACGATGTACAGCCATTTTAAAATCACCTCAATTTGAAAATGTCTCCGTTTCTATGTTTGAGGTAATTCTGTACCCATCTACTCACGATGTATATATATCATAGCATTTTGTTTTCCTTGTTCATTTCTTCTCCAGATGTTGAGTTATTTCAAACCCCTAAATCCTTCCGGTAGGTTCTTTCCTGCTCCTTTTGCTCACCTCTAGCACTTTGTACTTTTTCCCATTAAACCCAATTTTTCCACCCACTTTTGTATTAGTTTTGTGTCTGCCATTCCTTTGATTTTTAGTGTCTTCTTCAAATTTTACAGGCTTACTAATGATTGTACACTGGAATTTGTGGGATTAACATAAATTAGTAAAAGTAAGGGGGAGTCCAAGGACAGACCCCTGAAGGACCCCACTCTTCTGTACTCCTTGTCTTCTGCCAATTAACCAAGTCAAGATCCAGTTTTGTACAGTAGGTTATCTCGCATGCTAACAACTTCCAGTTTCAACATTTAACGTTGGTATTTGGAATGTCTGGAAAGCTTTTGGAAAGTCACAATAAAATGTTATCATGTGAGTCACATTTGTCGACTCCTGCAGTTGTTCATCTCAAAGGAGTCTCACAGATTAGTTTGCCAGGGTCCTCCTGCCAGCTCTGATTTAGGTGTTTGTTTCCATACGCGTCATCTTCTCGTTTATCTCTGGAGTTGAAGTCGGACTTACTGGTGTATAATCACTGGCATGGACTCCCTTCTTGCAGGTTGGAGCCTTCTGTGCAAATGTCCCGTCCTCAAGTCCTTCTCCATCTCATGTGACCATTGGAATTTGACTCTTAAACGTTTCTACTGGTCATATTACTGTTTGCTTAGCATTTGCGCTGAGGTCTCTCTTCCCATGAGTTTATGTTTTCAGAGAATATTTTGACTTTAGCATCATTTATTATGCTTTCTTTAAAATTACTGTTATTTTTCTCATTTATTATTATTTTTATTAAGCAGTTTTTGACCAAACATAACTGTACTTACTGTATGCATGAGCTGAACTGGCCTGCAGCGGCCCTGAAATGATTCCAGATGTATCAGTGAACACTTGGTGTTTGTTTTGCAAAGAAATACAGAAGTCCTCCTTAACTCCTTTACTTTTATCTGTCAGATAACTCACCCAACTGCAGCTCAATCACAAACACACCATCATCAGAATGAAGTGGTCCACCATGACCCTCATCTTAATGGTGACAGAGGGCGACCATTGACTCAGAGTGTGTGGCTGTAGGGTGAGCTGTGAAGAAGAAAGCGATTCATCATGTGGAGATGGGCTCAGTTCTTCAGAGATGACCACTGATGGTGTGACAGCGCCTTCCTCCAGTGATAGTGAAGCACATGGTGGCTCACAACGCCACTTTCTAAACATGTGTGATGTGACAAGAGTGCTGGGCAGCTCTCAAAGCTGTCATTCACTGGATCTCCAAAGCCCAAGGTAGAGATGAAGAATTTCAATGTGTTAGCCCATCAGACGTGCACAGAAACGTATCAAGCAGCACACACTGAAGTCAAATTACAGGGTGCCGATGAGGACCGAGGTCAGGTATGACAAGCGGCTGACTTTCTCTGCACTTTCCTGTACCTCAACAATCATCCTTTATTGTCACATATACAGTACAGTATGTAAGTATAATGAAATTCTTGCTGATACAACCATCAACTAACAATTACAGTAATGGTGCAATCAAAAGTACAGTAGTGCAACAATACAGAACAATGAAATATAAAAATATTGTGCGATGGCTCACAACATACTGTCTGGAGTACAGAAAATGAAGTAGAACAGGGCAGTGGAATAAAGCGAGCAGTTCTGAGCTTCAGGAAGTGGAGAGCAGCTCAATCATAAAGGACATCCAGTATGGAGATCACAGTAAGCCGCTCACACATAAATGGCAGGCACAATTTGAAAGCCTGGAGCTGAAATGCACTCGTCAGCTAAACCTTTGAAACGCCTTTTGGACAGCAGATCACGAGTTATAGAACAGCTTAGGCCTCAGGTGTTTGCATTTCTATGGACCTCGGCTTCTCTGGCACTTCACGCAGTATTCCTTTTTAAACATCAAGCTGTTCTTTGACAATGTGATTCCCTCGAGTCTCCACACCTGAGCAGAGTGTTGTGGTGGACGAGCCCCTTGTGTTCTCGAGTGATCAGTTGGCAATGCCAGGGCTGAGCACCTCAGACACGGACCGTGCTGCGCCAGTTTCTCTACAGAATAGCAGGTGAGGTTGTTTGGTAGCATCACACGAGGCTCAGGGTCTGCAAACTATTCAAACACAAAGTCTGCTGGTGTTTCGTTTTTCTTTTTTTATTTTTCTATTTACTTATTCAGTGTAATTTTCTTTCTTAGTTTTACCTTCATAGCTGAAAGTGCCTAATATTGTGAAAATCATTCTGTTTCAGAATAATGTTTTTAATTACTTTTCTGTTTCTCTCTCTCTGAAAATTTATCATTTAAGGATCTTAGTCAATACTTTGTAACATTTGACATGGCAGACTCTCACTTTTTTTCTTGAGTTTCACTCCAATGTCATCATTTGAAGCTTTGACCTGACATACTCTCTCCGTTTGCTCAGGTAGTTCTGCTTAAAATGTTTAATGTCCTTCATAGTAATATACATAAAGCCATAGAAATAGTTCAACCGTGTTTATAATCAAATTGTCAGTGAATTAAAAAGAGTAAAAAAAGAGCAGTTCTCATTTGAAACATAATCTGAATGAATAATTTGAATACACAATGGGCGGTCGGAAAATCAAGAGTCCACCTTATGAGAAGGATTTAGGAGTCATAGTGGACTCTAAGCTATCAACTTCCCAACAGTGTTCAGAAGCCATTAAGAAGCCTAACAGAATGTCAGGTTATATAGCGCCTTGATGTGTGGAGTACAAGTCACAGGAGGTTCTGCTCAACCTTTATAACACACTGGTGAGGCCTCATCTTGAGTACTGTGTGCAGTTTTGGTCTCCAGGCTACAAAAAGGACATAACAGCACAAGAAAAGGTCCAGAGAAGAGCGACTAGGCTGATTCAGGGCTACAGGGGTTGAATTATGAGGAAAGATTAAAAGAGCTGAGCCTTTACAGTTTAAGCAAAAGAAGATTAAGAGGTGACATGATTGAAGTGTTTAAAATTATGAAGGGAATTAGTCCAGTGGATCGAGACTTGTATTTTAAAATGAGCTCATCAAGAACACGGGGACACAGTTGGAAACTTGTTAAGGGTAAATTTTGCACAAACATTAGGAAGTTTTTCTTTACACAAAGAACGATAGACACTTGGAATAAGCTACCAAGTAGTGTGGTAGACAGTAAGACGTTAGGGACTTTCAAAACTCGACTTGATGTTTTCTTGGAGGAAATAAGTGGATAGGACTGGCCAGCTTTGTTGGGCTGAATGGCCTGTTCTCGTCTGGAGTGTTCTAATGTTCTAATTTCATAAATCTTACTGGTTTGACAGAGATGCATTGAGTCAATGTGTGTAACACAAAACCTAACCTCAGTGTACTTAGTGCGTCAGGAGCCAAGTATGTATCTCTACAGCCCGGAGCCTCCACCCTGGAGCTCCACATAGGTGGGGTACACTCCAGTGGTCGCTGATAGAGTCTGCGCTCAGTTATACTGCTGTACAGTTTAGGGCAGTGGGAGGATTGTTATCTGACTCAAATAATGACGACTGGCCAGTAATCCAAATGACATAAACATGCAGTCCAATGGGCAGGACTCCTCCAGCTCAACTCCACCTACTTGGAGCTCCAAGGTGGAGGCTCCAGGCTGCCGAGATACATACTTGTTGTCCTGCCTTCATTCCCATTTGTAATTCCATACCTCCCAAGCCAATCGGTCCGTCTGGTAGGTGGTGGGGGTGCGGAATGAGATCCAGTGGGCTTGAACATCACAAATGTTTCAGCTGTAGAACATTTGCTTGATAACGCTGGTCGATGAAAAGTTTTACCACTTTGTTGAGACCTGCAAGCGGTAAATTTTATCTCGTTAAAAGTTTGTTAAATAAATAAAGACAGTTAACGTGGTCAATTGTGATTTATACATTAGCATAATCATCTGTGGGCGGCATGGTGGCGCAGTGGTAGTGCTGCTGCCTCACAGTTAGGAGACCCGGGTTCGCTTCCCGGGTCCTCCCTGTGTGGAGTTTGCATGTTCTCCCCGTGTCTGCGTGGGTTTCCTCCGGGCGCTCTGATTTCCTCCCACAATCCAAAGACATGCAGGTTAGGTGGATTGGTGGTTCTAAATTGGCCCTGGTGTGTGTGTGTGTCCTGCGGTGGGTTGGCACCCTGCCCAGGATTGGTTCCTGCCCTGTGTTGGCTGGGATTGGCTCTGGCAGACCCCCGTGACCCTGTATTTGGATTCAGCGGGTTAGAAAATGGATGGATGGATAATCATCTGTGTGGATTGTGGTAAAAGCCCACTAATATTAGTTAAAAACCACAGAATTACTTCATGTGCATTTATTTTGTAGACTGGTGTCTTAGCTAATTAATCTGATTCAAGAGACGGAGTTCAGTGCCTGATAACCTGAAAAAAACAATGAAATAAGTCACCCCAGTAAATGAATGTATTGTTAAAATGTTTACAGCAGACTCAGCTTAGTCATCATAGACACGTTTTTACATTATCATGATATGCTCAATGCAAGTTCTCTTCTATTATTAATCTTTATATGTATTTCCGGCGCCGCATCCAAGTGGCAGCCTTTTCCAGCAGCTCCGTATATGACTTTATCTTTTTACCTTTTTTTCTCTATTTTTCTCTATTTCACTGATCACTTCTACCACTTTCTTTTATGTGGAATTGCTCCCTGGACACTTTTTACTACATGACATGGATTTTTACACTCCGAGAATCGCCTATTCAAGTAGTCAGCTTAAAGCACTGAGAAGAAATGCTTATGCCGGTGTGGTTCCTTATTTACCTGACGAGGTAAGAAGGCGATATCGGGCAGCCGAGCGCAAAGATAAAAGAAAAGATTAAATTGAGACAACTTGAGAGAGAAAGGCGTTATAAACCGTCGGTGCCTTCTGTGATCCTGGGAAATGTAAACTCACTACAAAATAAGATCGACGAACTGGCTGTGCTGGTGAAAAATGTCAGAACCTACAGAGAATGCAGCTTGCTGTGTTTTAGTGAAACGTGGCTAACGACTACCATCCCAGATGATAACGTGGAGCTACCCGGTTTAGCACAGTTAGAGCGGACAGAGACGCAAGTACCTGTGGAAGAAGAAAGGAGGAGGACTCAGTCTCTATGTCAATACAAGGTGGTGCAACTCAGGACATGTAAACGTTAAAATCTCCACTTGCTGCAGGGACATCGAACTGTTGGCCGTAAGTCTGCGCCCCTATTACTTGCCCAGAGAGTTTGGATACGTGATTGTTGTTATTGTTTACATCCCCTCAAGCGAACGCGAGATGGCGAGTGACATCATCCATTCCGCAGTTGCTAAGTTACAAACGCAGCACCCTGAGGCACTTGTGCTAATCGCTGGAGACTTTAACCATGTAACGCTGGACAAAACATTACCTGCCTTCTCCCAGTATGTGGATTGTAACACTCGGGGAAACAGGACTATTGACCTACTGTATGCAAACGTTAAAGACGCATACAGCGCCACCCCGCTGCCTGCGCTTGGGAAAGCAGATCATAACCTGGTTCTGCTTCAGCCTCAATACAAACCAAGAGTGAGGGCGCTACCTACAACACACGCTCATTCAGGAAGTGGTCCCTGAGGCAGAGCAGGCTCTGAGAGACTGCTTTGGAACTACAGACTGGGATATATTGCTGGGTCACATAGTGAGAACATTGAAGAGGCTGTTGAATGCACAACTGATTACATCAACTTCTGTATGGACATTGTAGTTCCAGTAAGAACAGTACGCTGCTATGCTAACAACAAGCCATGGGTTACAAGTGACATCAAGGGCCTTTTGAACCAGAAGAAAAGGGCTTTTAAAGGTGGTGATCAGCATGAGCTCAAGCGTGCAGAAGGAACTCCGAGTCCAGCTCAGGGCGCGAAAGAGCAGTACAGGAGAAAGCTGGAGCAGAAGTTGCAGAACAACAGCATGAAGGAAGTGTGGGATGGGATGAAGATTATCACTGGCTGCAGCTCAAGCGGTGCCGCCATCGAGACAGACGTGGAGAGAGCAAACCAAATGAACAACTTCTTTAATAGGTTTGATCACAGTAACCCACTCTCACCTCGAGTACTGCATCCTCCAACCATCCTTCTGCTGATACCAGCATAGGTGAGACATCCCCACCCACAATTACAGCAGCCCAGGTGAGCAGAGAGCTGAAAAGACTTTGTGCCAGCAAAGCAGCGGGTCCAGATGGTGTATCGCCACGACTGCTGAAGGCCTGTGCATTGGAACTGGGGAGTCCTCTACAGCG
This sequence comes from Polypterus senegalus, assembly GCF_016835505.1. Classification (NCBI taxonomy): domain Eukaryota; kingdom Metazoa; phylum Chordata; class Cladistia; order Polypteriformes; family Polypteridae; genus Polypterus; species Polypterus senegalus. The sequence goes on along the minus strand of NC_053155.1, from coordinate 7,869,551 downwards.
CATCTTCAACCTGAGCCTGGAACAGGGAGAGTCCCAAGGCTTTGGAAAACATCTTGTATCACCCTGTCCCAAAGGTATCACGTCCTAGTGAGCTGAATGACTTCCGCCTGTTGCTCTGACGTCACATCTGATGAAGACCATGGAGCGGCTGCTGCTTCACCACCTGAGGCCACAGGTCCGCCACGCCTCGACCCTCTGCAGTTCGCATACCAGGAGAAGGTGGGAGCGGAGGATGCCATCATCTATATGCTACACCGATCCCTCTCCCACCTGGACAGAGGCAGTGGTGCTGTAAGAATTATGTTTCTGGACTTCTCTAGCGCCTTCAACACCATCCAACCTCTGCTCCTTAGAGACAAGCTGACTGAGATGGGAGTAGACTCACACCTGGTGGCATGGATCGTGAACTATCTTACAGACAGACCTCAATATGTGAGTCTTGGGAACTGCAGGTCTGACATTGTGTTCAGCAATACAGGGGCGCTGCAGGGGACTGTACTTTCTCCGGTCCTGTTCAATCTATATACATCAGACTTCCAATATGACTCGAGTCCTGCCACGTGCAAAAGTTCACTGATGACACTGCTATTGTGGGCTGCATCAGGTGTGGGCAGGAGGAGGAGTACAGAAAGTTAATCAAAGACTTTGTTAAATGGTGCGACTCAAACCACTTACACCTTAACACCAGCAAGACCAAGGAGCTGGTGGTGAATTTTAGGAGGCCTAGGCCCCTCATGGACCCTGTGATCATCAGAGGTGACTGTGTGCAGAGGGTGCAGACCTATAAATATCTGGGAGTGCAGCTGGATGACAAATTGGACTGGACTGCCAATACTGATGCTCTATGTAAGAAAGGTCAGAGCAGACTATACTTTCTGAGAAGGTTGGCATCCTTCAACATCTGCAGTAAGATACTGCAGATGTTCTACCAGACAGTTGTGGCGAGGGCCCTCTTCTACGCAGTGGTGTGCTGGGGTGGCAGCATAAAGATTGAAGGCTTTTAAGTTACCCACTGATTCTTTTTTTTATGACAAATGTTAAAGGCTGCATGAACTTACACTATTCAGGAGCAGTCAGATCATGAATCATAATGATTGCTTATCTACAGTATAATTTAGCACTTTGCCACTTGAACAATAATGGTCATTTTCATATTAATGTGTGTTTCTACTTGGAGTTCTTGATGTTGATGCTGAGGTATCTCTTAATTCTCTCCTTTGGTGGTTGTGCTGTGCGCCGATATGTTCATTGAGGTTTGTGAGAAATTTTTATGTTATTATCTGGCTGACACTTTATCATCACTGACACTAGTAGCCTATGGCGTTGTGTAACACGCTGTCTCTTCCTCATTCCGTCACATGCCTGATCTTCCACAGCTCCCTCCATGTAGCTGCTCTTTTGCTCTGCCAGCCTGCACCTTCACGCTGCTGTTTGCTCCTCACTTGGGGTCAGAGACAACACCATCGGAGATCACTTCATTAAGTCCATGAGCTGATCCAAACCCAAACTAGGATCCCCTCCAAAACACATGTGATGAGCACATACCCAGGGCCATGGATTTAAGCAGAGGAGCAAGTCTCACAAACTCTGCTCTTCATCATCATCATCATCTCCCTCCCTCTCTCTTTCGCACACACACACACACACACTCACCCTCTGCATGGCTTCTCAGGATGGTTCCACACCTTCTAAGATCATCCAAAGTCTGGATGGCCTCACCAAAAGTGTATTGCCAAAAGCACCACTCCTCATGTCACCTCCTAATCTCTGAGTTGTTCATCTTCTTCAGTCTTTCCTCATCAGATGCTCTCCTGGGTCCCGAATCAGCCTAGCTGCCCACCTCTGGACTTCCTCTAGTGCTGCTTTGTCTTTTTTGTAGTATGGAGACATAAACAGCACACAGTACTCCAGATGAAGCCTTTAAATTCTTCCTAGCCTTGTTTAGTTTTATTGTATGATTGTTCATATTGTTTTTTTAATAGTTATTTATTTTTATTTTCATGATGATGATGATGTCATCACAATGCCATTGTGTGGTGATATTGTCCCAGCAGGCCTCACTGTTTTAGACACCACTCCACAGTTACAGTCATATTGTTTGTTGCAGTCGCCACCATTGGCAGTCATGTGTTGCTGGAATTATTACATGTGACAAATTCATAAAGCCAGTTCAGGATGGGAGGAATGCCTCTATGGATACGAGTCACTGAGTACATGGAAGGAGGTGACTGACTTACAGATGATGGTGACACTTCTTAAATACACTTGTCAAATACAGAAGTACATGATTAGCTTCATTTCTCATGTCCTTGCTAGTTACTGATAGACAGACCCTCAGAGTCAGGATTCTGCTACCCTTGACTGTACTCGTTCTTTTATCACTGCTTGTCCTTGTTGAGAAGTTAACACAGCAAAATAGAGACATTTACCCACATAAGTACAATACAAATTGGCCATTTATTCTTCCACAATAGGCATATGCAGGGTGCTTTTCAGTCCAAACTGTCTCAAGTCATCAGTGTTTAGAAAATGACCACAGTGACATTCAGACATGAGGTGACTGCAGCAGATCCTTCATAAGTGACAATGCATTCATTCCAAGTGTGTCTTCATGGTCACTGAGCAGAGAAAGAGAACAGAAAACACTGAGTTACTGAGTCATGAGATCTTGTAGATCAATATACAGTAGATATCATCACCAAGATGTCCTTATCATCCAACAAGAATGATTGCAGACTTTTAATATATCTGGACATATGAAAGGTGGTCTTCATTTAAGCAGTATCTATAGATAAGGGTGACAAAAGACAACAAACATCAGGCCACATTTACATTTTGTAGTCCATTTTATACTTTAAAGAAACATAAATGCAAATTTCACATGTGGTAAAGGTGTAGCCTTACAATTCTCAATACCTCAGATATCTCAAACTAGAATGAGGCACAAATGATCAGAGCATCATTGTAGAGGATTTAAACCTTAGATCTTTAGTTTGTTGTTGGAAGTGTGTGTTATCCCATGTCAAGACTGAAGAGCTCACATGATACGCTGAGATAGAAGGTTCTAGATTCCTATGAGTCAACAAAGATATTTAACACTAGAATTACCAGAGCCACCCACCTTAAATTGCTTCCTCAATCCCTTCACACCTCTCCGCCAGCGTCCTTTGTCCTCTAAATGTGCTGATAAAGAGAAGCTGGGAGCAGCTGGCTATTCCATCCCCCCACCAATTTAGAATGTGCACGAACTTCTCTCAGCTCATGCCTTGATTGAGTATCTGGGAGTGAAGTGGAGTTTTAGAGTGGAAATAATAGATCGTTGTTTGGAACACACGCATTTCATGTCTGTTCCGTTTCTACAGTAATCTGTGTAAACACATTGTCAAAACAGAAACGTTTTTTATATTCTAGTAGTAGATGACAAAATGTAGGCATAAACTATATAATGTATGAAGCCTGAAGTCCAAATAACAAAGAAACATTTTCACAAAAGGTTCAAATATAACACAATTGCACTTTTATTCAAAAATATAACTGCAGAAACAAAAAGCCGCCTTAACATGCGACATTGAGAGCCATTTATTATAACTTCCTCTTTGGTGCAATAGAATCAGTTCCCGCCTTGGAATCAAAAGGTCGTGAGTTTGATCCTGCACCACTCCATTTTGGGAAGTAAACTGCTCTTAGTCTTACTATTTTAGAATAAAAGCATACATTTGATTTCAGTCTGTAACAGCCGGTGCAATTTATGATCCTTGTAAAGGTTAGTTTTTTTTTTTTATTATTCACTTTTCATTCTCTCAGTCGCGTTCAGAATCAATCCATACAACCCCATCTGGCACGGCTGTTTTCACTAAAGACGCGCTATAGCTCTGCAGTGTACCACGATGCATACTAACGCCAAACCCCCCCCCAGGTTTCTGACACACAAACGCTGGCGAAGCTGCCTTCTTCGTATCTCACCGTCACTTGATTTTCTTTTTTTTCAGTTTTATTGAGTGTTCCTGCCAGTCCCCGCATGTTGCTGTATGCTGTTTCTTTTGTACTCCAGGACATGCAGAGGAAAGAATAGTAAAGAGCAGTAACTTCGGCGCTATATGCAATCATCAGACACTCCCCATCTGCCCGTGTCACTCAAACACAGGAACATATATTGGTGTAAAAGTATAACAAAAGTGCATACTGCATACTTTATTCAAGTGCACTTTTTCCATTGCCTTTTCCTGTAAGAAGCAATGTACACACTTCTCTCTATGCTGTGGTTTCTATTACACACCTGAAAGAAAGAGACAATACATGTGAAAATATAATCGCACTAATGCAATATTATTTGAAAACAAACAGCGTCAGATCGGGTGTGAATTTATGCAGGAACTGGAAATTCTCTGATGCGGGACCTTCACCCAGGGAAGAAAGTACAGTGTCAGGTGCTCATTCAGTGTAATAGAAACCATAGCACAGAGAGGTGTGTACACGGCAACAAGTACACGTGTCGTAAATGTAGGAAGGACGGTCCTTGGGTGTGTGGGAACTGTTAATATTTGAATGTGATGATTTTATATTGCACGGAATGAAAATCTGCACTTCTTAGCATTGCACCATGCAAGCTGTCGTATCAATCGCCTACTGTAACTTGCTTTCTTTTTTCTTTGGTTATACAGGTAGTTTTGAATAAAAGTGCACTTGTTTTGTTTGCGAAATGAAGTGTCTGTGTGCACTTTTTGTGGCATTACACGTGTATTTTTTAAACATGCCCGTTTGAGCATGCTCAAACACAGGAACATATGTTGGTGTAAAAGTATAACAAAACAACGGGCAGATGGGGAGTGTCTGATGATTGCATATAGCGCCGAACTTACTGCTCTTTACCATTCTCTCCTCTGCATGCCCTGGAGTACAAAAGAAACAGAATACAGACAACAACAACAACAACATTTATTTCTATAGCACATTTTCATACAAACAGTAGCTCAAAGTGCTTTACATATTAAAGAATAGAAAGATAAAAGACACAATAAGAAAACAAAATAAATCAACATTAATTAACATCGAATAAGAGTAAGGTTCAATGGCCAGGGGGGACAGAAAAAAACAAAAAAACTCCAGACGGCTGGAGAAAAATAAAATCTGTAGGGATTCCAGACCATGAGACCGCCAAGTCCCCTCTGGGCATTCTACCTAACATAAATGAAACAGTCCTCTTTGGATTTAGGGTTCTCATGGAAGGGCTTGATGAAGATGGTCACATAGACTTCTGCCTTTTAATCCGTCCATCATTGTTGGAGCATCATGAAGCTTTGAGTAGGTGGAGGTGGCGCAGGCCACCACCACAAAGAAACCGGAAAAAGAAACAGAAGAGAGAGTAGGGGTCAGTACGGATTTTAGATCCACCATGAATAGTTATTATGAGGAAATTGAACATATAGAGTATCAGGATTAAGTTAAATTAAGTTAAAGTGAAGTTATAAAAAGGCCATGTTAAAGTAATGTGTTTTCAGCAGTGTTTTAAAGTGCTCTGCTGTATCAGCCTGGTGAATTCCTATTGGCAGGCTATTCCAGATTTTAGGTGCATAGCAGCAGAAGGCCGCCTCACCACTTCTTTTAAGTTTTGTTCTTGGAATTCTAAGGAGACACTCATTTGAAGATCTGAGGTTATGATTTGGAATATAACGTGTCAGAAATTCTGATATATAAGATGGAGCGAGATTATTTAAGGCTTTATAAACCATAAACAGAATTTTAAAGTCAATTCTGAATGACACAGGTAACCAGTGTAGTTACATTAAAACTGGAGAAATGTGCTCGGATTTTCTTTTCCTAGTTAGGATTCTAGCAGCTGCATTCTGCACTCGTTGCAAATGATTTATGTCTTTTTTGGGTAGTCCTGAGAGGAGTGCGTTACAGTAATCTAGTCGACTGAAAACAAACGCGTGAACTAATTTCTCAGCATCTTTCAGTGATATAAGCGGTCTAACTTTACTTATGTTTCTTAAGTGAAAAAATGCTGTCCTAATGATCTGATTAATATGTGATTTAAAATTCAGATTACAGTCAACAATCACCCCTAAGCTTTTTACCTCCGTCTTGACTTTTAATTCTAATGTATCCAGTTTATTTCTAATAGCCTCATTGTATCCATTATTGCTGATCACTAAGATTTCAGTTTTCTCTTTATTTAACTTGAGAAAGTTACTATTCATCCATTCTGAGATACTAGTCAGACATTCTGTTAGTGAATCAAGAGAATCAGGGTCATCAGGTGCTATTGATAAGTACAGCTGTGTGTCATCAGCATAGCTGTGGTAACTCACGTTGTAACCTGAGATAATCTGACCTAACGGAAGCATGTAGATTGAGAAGAGCAGCAGACCCAGGATAGAGCCTTGTGGAACACCATATCGGATATCATGTGTCTTTGAGTTGTAATTCCCACAACTAACAAAAAATTTTCTGCCTGTCAGGTAGGATTCAAACCAATTTAAGACCCTGCCAGAGAGGCCCACCCATTGACTAAGGTGATTTCTAAGAATGTTGTGATCAATGGTGTCAAATGCAGCACTCAGATCTAAGAGGATGAGAACAGATAAATGGCCTCGATCTGCATTTACCCGCAAGTCATTTACTACTTTAACGAGTGCAGTTTCTGTGCTGTGATTTGTTCTAAAACCCGACTGAAACTTATCAAGAATAGCAGGTTTATTGAGGTGGTCATTTAACTGCATAATGACTACCTTCTCTAGAACTTTACTTAAGAAAGGCAGGTTAGAGATCGGTCTAAAATTTTCAAGAGCCGAGGGGTCAAGATTATGTTTCTTAAGAAGGGGTTTAACTACAGCAGTCTTAAGACAGTCTGGGAAGACCCCCGTATCTAATGACGAATTTACTATGTCAAGAACATTGTCAATTAGCACGCCTGATACTTCTTTGAAAAACCTTGTTGGTATTGGGTCAAGGACGCAGGTGGAGGATTTTAATTGAGAGATTATTTTCTTTAAATCAGGTAAATCTATCCTAGTGAAAGAGTTTAATTTGTTTATAACAGGATGCTGGGGTTTAGGAGGATCCTTAGTGTTGGAGGGATATACTATCCATCCATCCATTTTCTAACCCGCTGAATCCGAATACAGGGTCACGGGCGTCTGCTGGAGCCAATCCCAGCCAACACAATGCACAAGGCAGGAACCAATCCTGGGCAGGGTGCCAACCCACCGCAGGGGATATACTATGTTATTTCTAATATCATTAATTTTCTGATTGAAAAATACAGCGATAGCCTCACAGGTTTTACTGGAAGAACTTTGGAGGCATTCCTTTGAGTTACCTGGTTTAGTAGGCGATCAATTGTAGAGAATAAGACTCTGGGATTACTAGCATTGTTATTTATAATTTTGGAGAAATAGCAGCGCCTCTCAAGACGGACAGTGTTATTGTATTCTGTTATTTTGACTTTTAATATTTCATAGTAGATAGTAAGTTTACTCTTCCTCCATTGACACTCAGCTCTACGACATGTTCTCTTTAAATCAGACACTCTTTGGGTCTTCCATGGTATACCAATGCTAGAAGATTTTTTAACTGTCTTTTCAGGTGCAACTCTGTCAACAGCAGCTCTCACTTTAGTATTAAATCTTTCCACCTTACTATTTACATTGTTCTCGCTATTATAGTTGGCACTATAAACGGACTGATTGCTTAGAATGTTTGTAAGTTTTAAAGCTGCTGCCGAGTCAAAGAAGCGTTTTTTAACAATATGCTTCTCATGAGTGTTTTTTATCATTATTTCTATATTAAAAAGTAGAAGAAAATGGTCTGATAGATGAATATCAATGATCTGTTTTATATCAACTTTCAGTCCTTTAGTAATCACTAAGTCTAACGTATGACCTGCTTTATGTGTAGGCTGATTTACGAGTTGTCTCAAATCAAAAGAATCCAGGAGATTCATAAATTCTTTTACTTTTAGATCACACTGATTATCTATATGAAAATTAAAGTCGCCAACTATTATTAGTGTGTCATAGTTAGTAATTAAAATTGACATTAAGTCAGAGAATTCCTCAAAAAAAGACGTGTTATATTTAGGAGGTCTATACACGGATAACGGATATACACGCGCTATAGCTCTGTGTTGTACCACGATGAATACTAACGCACCCCCCCAAAGGGTTCTGACACACAAACGCTGGCGAAGCTGCCTTCTTCTTATCTCACCGTCACTTGATTTTCTTTTTATTCAGTTTTATTGAGTGTTCCTGCCAGTCCCCGCATGTTGCTGTATGCTGTTTCTTTTGTACTCCAGGACATGCAGAGGAGAGAATGGTAAAGAGCAGTAACTTCGGCGCTATATGCAATCAACAGACACTCCCCATCTGCCTGTTGTTTTGTTATACTTTTCAGTACTTTTTATACTGCTCAAACGGGCATGCTCAAAAAATACACGTGTAATGCCACGAAAAGTGCACGCAGACACTTCATTTCGCAAACAAAACAAGTGCACTTTTATTCAAGACTACCTGTATAACCGAAGAAAAAAGAAAGCAAGTTACAGTAGGCGATTGATAAGACAGCTTGCACGGTGCAATGCTAAGAAGTGCTGATTTTCATTCCGTGCTATATAAAATCATCACATTCAAACATTAACAGTTCCCACATACCCAAGGACCGTCCTTCCTACATTTACGACACGTGTACTTGTTGCCGTGTACACACCTCTCTGTGCTATGGTTTCTATTACACTGAATGAGCACCTGACACTGTACTTTCTTCCCTGGGGAAGGTCCCGCATCAGAGAATTTCCAGTTCCTGCATAAATTCACACCCGATCTGACGCTGTTCGTTTTCAAATAATATTGCATTAGTTACTTTTCGTGGCATTACACGTGTATTTTTTGAGCGTGCCCGTTTGAGCATGCTCAAACACAGGAACAAATGTTGGTGTAAAAGTATAACAAAACAACGGGCAGATGGGGAGTGTCTGATGATTGCATATAGCACTGAAGTTACTGCTCTTTACCATTCTCTCCTCTGCATGTCCTGGAGTACAAAAGAAACAGCATACAGCAACATGCGGGGACTGGCAGGAACACTCAATAAAACTGAATAAAAAGAAAATCAAGTGACGGTGAGATACGAAAAAGGCAGCTTCGCCAGCGTCTGTGTGTCAGCAACCTGGGAGGGCGGGGGATGGCGTTAGTATGCATCGTGGTACACTGCAGAGCTATAGCGCGTCTTTAGTGAAAACAGCCGTGTCAGATGGGGTTGTATGGATTGATTCTGAACGCGACTGAGAGAATGAAAAGTGAATAATAAAAAAAAAAGGCTAACCTTTACAAGGATCATAAATTGCACCGGCTGTTACAGCCCGAAATCAAATGTATGCTTTTATTCTAAAATAGTAAGACTAAGAGCAGTTTACTTCTCAAAACGGAGTGATGCAGCATCAAACTCGTGACCTTTTGATTCCCAAACGGGGGCTAAGTCTATTGAACTACGGAGGCAGTTATAATAAACTTAAAAAGATCACCAAACAATGGACTACAAAATGTAAATGTGGCCTGGGCAGCTTACCGTCATACTACTAGGATGTCTTCATTACACCAGAAGACATGTAAGGATAACGTGAGACCATCTGTCAGAAGATTGAAGCTCAACTGAAATCGGACCTTTCAACATGACAATGACCTTCAACACACCAGTGCATCCACCAGGAAATGGCTGAAAAGAAAAAAAGAAATGGAGGGTTCTGGAATGGCCAAGTCAAAGCCTGGATCTGAATCTCTTCAAGGAGCTTGGGGTTTGAAACACAAGACGCCTCTCAAACATCACACTTGTGAAAGAATTCTGTCTGGAGGGGTGAGAAGACCTTTCTCCAACTTGATGTCACTGCTGGACAGTTATAGGAAATGCCAACTTGAGGGGGCAACACCAGCTATGAGAGCCAAGGGGGAACTCACATTTACCACCGACTGAATTTGCATATCTGTCCAATTTCATTGTTTTTTCAGTTATTGAAATCTCCTTTATTTTAAGATACTCTTTAAATGAAGATCAAATCTTGATATGTCCACATACCGTATGTAAAAAAAGAAAAAACAAAGCATTCCATGGGGTGTATATAATTTTTCACACGACTGTACTTCACTTAAAGAGCCAGAGAGGATTGTGGAGCTCCAACATGAGAATGTTCTGCTCACATCTCATGGAGTCTCCATTCTTGGTTTAAAAGCTGAGACTGATTTGGCTTTTCTAATATTGGCAGGCAAGTCGTTCAGATTTTGGGGGTCCTACGATTCAGGACTCAAGTCGTTCAGGTTTGCCATTCCTGCTCCCTCCTGCTTGGTTTATCTTCAGCTGAGGTCTTTGTGTGCAGTGTCACACACCTTTACATTTTTTACAGTTTCCATATCCCCTAAGTTCAGATCTGTAGCCCCTCTCTTCTGCTTGTCACACAAAGCTTTCTATAAACTCCTGTCACTCTCCACTGTCTGGACTTGTGATCTTCCTTAACATACAACTGTGTGCTGGAATTCTGTGTTCAGAAATATTAAAAAGTCATCGTAAAACACCAATTAGCAGTGCACCCCATTCAAAATTCTACAAAGATTTTATTCAGCCGCCCACATAAGCACCTTTTTATGGATTTGGCTCCACCACGTCTTTGTCACTTCTGTTCCCAAGTGCCTTGCCACTTTGTTCCACATGTCCTGCCAGTGTCCCCAGTTGCTTCTCTCTGGTTGTATGTGTCCAGATCGGTCTTTTCTGTTCTTAACAAGTCCCCCATCACCTTTGGATTGCACTCTCTCTCTGTGGGCTTCATCAGATGTTAATCACTTGAGCTACTATTGCTGTAAAATCTGTGCTGGCCTCCCACTTTAGATCCCCTGACGTTGGCCCACTGGACGTCATGGGTCTTTAACTTCACCCTCTTGGAACTTTGAGTATCACAGATCAACAACTTATCCAGTTCTACAATTCAGAGATGGCTCAGTGCAGATCAGTGGATCAGGAGTTGGGTGATGGAGTCTCCTCTGTTTGCTGTGCCTTTCGGTTTTGGTTTCCTTCATTTTACCTTCACAACATCCCAAGGCTGTGGTGTGTGGGGATATCTCGATAGTTTTTTGTTCTTAATAAGACCATTTCATGTTCTCTTGTCAATATCTAGTAACAGGTTTAATAAAAATTTGATGATAAAAAACTAAAGCTTAATCGAAAGCCCCTGAAGGGACATAAGACCCGGTGGTCTGTGGTGGTGCGTCTCACTGCCTTGAATTAACTGTACAGCAGTAAGTGGGCGGCATGAGGCGAGTGAATGAATGAACTTACAGGCTTTTCCATAAAGGCCAGTCGGTGCAAAAGGTGCCATAATCTGGAAACTGACCACTGAGTCTGCGTAATGTTAATGTAAGAAAGAGGAGTAGGACATAAAAATAAGAACATCAGTTACTGACCAGGAGAAGAGAAGAGAGTTAGGGAGCAAGCAGAAGTCCTTGACTGGGAAAACATTAAAATACCCAGAAGAGAGGGATGAACATTAAACTGAAAACATTAAATCAAGAACTGAGGTCAAAAGAAACAAGGCTGAGAGTTCATTACATATAAAATGACCTTTTCTAAAATCTCACGAATCAAAGAGTTCTTCTTTTAGAGTATTAACCCATAACTCTGTTATGTTGGAATATGTCACATGACTTGCATGTCATGTGATCATAAATGGTCCTGGCACTCATAAACAGTAATGGCAGTCGTTCGTGAAAACCTGAAATGACTCAGATGGACCGCCACACAGATGCTGCCTTCTGTCTCCAGATATCTTCATTAAACAGTCCACTTGACAAAGAGAGTGAATACGCTACTGCTGAGACGAGGAAACAGGAGAGTGTCTTTAAACATAGAAACTGAAGACAAAAAAGGTTACTTAATTGTTTTGAAACACACCACACCATTAATGTAATCAGACAAGAGTCACTTAGTGAAATATTATAATTCAACCAAAACAGAGTGAGAACAATGAGACAGAGAACTGAGTTAAGATGAAAAAACTAAGAATCATAAACCAGAATACCGGGTCCTAAATCACTAAACCCCACTTGTTCACAGGGCAAGTCCGTAATCTTGGACAAATTCTACTTATGCAGAACTGGACTTTATATGATGTGAATTATGGGGTCTCTTTTGGGGGTCCTCAAGAAGCAAGCTAAGGTCTCTTAGCAACCTGTTATCTGCCCACAGAGAATACATCAATGACAATGTGAGGCGTCTTTCTCAGACACAGGAATAAAACTAAAACACACACAGGAGAGTAAAGATTGAAAATTCAGCTTTCAAAATATTAAATTCTCATGGACTGAAAAAAATATCTAAAGCAAAAAAATATCCTTACATTCCAAAAAGAGATCCCCAGGTCTTAAGATAAACGATACAACTGTGGACATGAAAAGTTCCCAAAATGGCAATGAGGGAGTAAGAAAAAAATAAGTCAACAGCATTGTAATGACATCAAAATCAAATCATTTCATTTGAAAAACTGAATCCACGATAGAAAAAAAAATACAAAAAATATCCCAATCTTAATGTATATGTTCATAAACATGAATGATGCTAATCTACAGTATAACGTTAGGTTGTCCAGTTTATTATGATTCTGACTTTCTCAGGTTAGCTATCGTGCTCAGTATAATCCATGAGTTAATAACACTCTATTTTCATGGATGAGAGCGCCCCCCTGAGGAGAGCTTCAGTCCATTGATGACCTTTTTATTTTAAATGGCGTCAGTTGTCATTTTTCCATTCATTCCCCTCCTCTATGACAGGATCAGCTTTATCTAAGGTCACCATCATGTATAACTTTTTTGACAACTCATTTATTTTATTAGTTTCCAGGCTCAGGTTGGAGGTGTATATGAAGTCTAAAATTCAATTATTATTTAAATGTTCCACAATGTGGCTCTCTGTTGAGTATTTTTTGGCAAAGAAGAGGCAAATAAAAAGTAATCCAGTAAAGATGTAGAATCGCACCACTGACAGGAGAGATGATGACATTCCTATTGTGAGCACCATGGCAGATGATTCAGTTTATATGATCAGCACTGGTCACCCAATGGTCATCTCTCAACTGGACGTCTGTTCACTCCAATGTCTTTCAGGGAGTCAAAGCCAAAGAAGAGTCTGAGGGAACACCAGGTGTGGAGTCCTTCATTGATGAGGTGATGAAGAAGGACAAAGCAGAGTTGGTCAGCTTGTGGGAAGCGCTGGCTGAAGAATATGTGAGATGTCCATCACCAAACCTGAAAGGAATCTTGGACAAGGTGACCGAGAAGGGTGAGTTACTGACCTCATTTTATTAAAGTCACAGTGGACTCTTCACTGTCCACACATGTAAGAGGAGGACGTAGAACCACAATTAAGAAGAACAGCTGTACATCTGCTGTCCAGTCTAGTCTCACTGACCTGTCCATACATCTCTCCCTGGACCCTTTGGCCTGTCTGGTTCCCAGTGCAGTTCCTCTTCTTCACTTTCCTCTTTTTTTCTTTTTCAAACACACAAGTCTGGGGTCCCACTCAATTGTTACGTACACTGCTGCCTCCTGCTGGCATTGATGGACACTTGAACTTCACTTCTTACCTAATGCCTGTTGAACTTTCAAGAGTCCCCCAGGTGACTCAAGGGGTGTCTTTGGGTCTTTCTAAACAGACTGAGAGTCACAGATTTTATTTTCCTCCTCTAACTGTCCTCACATCCTTCATACCCATCAGCTTGTGTCCACTTTGACTTGCCCAAGTTCTCCACAGATTACTGGATTGTCTCTTTTACTGATATTTCCATTTATCTGCAAGGCTTTAATCTCAGACTCCATGGGGGCTTCTTTCCTTTCCTGAACATATTTGTCTTGAGCTGCTGCTTTGCCATCTCTGTGTCCAGGGTAGTGAGATCCACTGTTAGTTACAGGTGATTGACCTCCATGTTATTCCTGTGCTGCACTTCATTCCTTTCCCATGATCCTCTCTGTGCCCCTGGTTTAGACCACACCAGCCAGAGCTCAGCATTTCATTTTTAAAGGAAAGCATTGAACAAGACCCTTCGTTCTGGGTGGCCTGGGGGCCTGAAGCAGTTTGGAAGTTTATAAAGCATTGTCTGTAAATCAGATGAGTTAATGAAAGGCCTGAAAGGTCAACAGGTCTGTTATGGTGGACAGTTTGGTCTGTCAGTCTAGTTCAGTCCCAGTCTAGTTTATGGGTGCCATTTTCTAGCCCTTCTACTCTGGTCTGTATATGTCCAACAGTTTGTGTGGCAGTGCCAGTTCTTGATGTCTGCCATCTGATTGTGTCTGTCATGTTGTCAGTCTGTGTCAGGAGTTCACTGCCTGATGCATTATGTTGGATTGCTTCTTGTTCCTTGTGGCCGTATCTGCATGTCCTGTCTGTCATATTAGCGTCCTTCAGAATAGATTTTCTGTAGGTCCTCGTGCTTATCACTTGATCCTGTATAGCTAGCATGAATCCTTCAGTTTCACCAAACATCTCACCACATCTTAGCCAGCTATTTGACGCCATAGTATCCACACACGCTGATCGAGTTCATCACAATGTCTGCCATGCAGTGTTTTCTGAGTCCATGCTTGTGTTTGAAGTTGTGTCGTTAGTCTTCTGTCATGTTGTCTGTGGTTTGTAGGCTAAGTGGTGTGGAGGTTGAGGCTGCATGAACTATTGTGGAGTGTTGATGTTTGCTGTTCTTACGTTTTGAATCTGTGTGTTTTGTAAATTAACGATATCTGAGAGACCCTTTCCTCCCTCAACACATGGAAGAGTCAGTCATTCTGTGGCTGCTTTGAGGTGCTGTTGTTCAGGTTTTCCTGTCGTAGGTCTGTTTGTGATGGAGTGATACAGCGTGGTGGAGACACTGGAAAGTTCAATTTCAGAAAGTCGCACAGTGCCCGAAATAAAAAAGAAGTTTTTAGATATCAAAAAAGGCAAGTTGCAGCCCACCGACTGATGATTTTGTTTCAGACAATATTATAAAAGCTGACCCCCATACTAATGACATGATGCTGCTGCTGTGCCCAGAACATCTTCAGATGCTGGCTGCTCACACACCTCTGTGCACAGAAACCACTGGGTGACCATCTGGCTGTGTGCTGATGGACTGTTCTGGAGTCACAAAATGCAATAGTGGACGCTGTAAGAGATGTGGCCAATGAACTAAGGAATATAAAGTCTGTGCTATTGGATATTGACCACAATTTATATAAATTGGTTAAAAAATAAATGCTGCATCTGCCTACCTGTTTTTACATTCTGCTAATTACATTCAAATGAAGATGTGATGCTGTCCGACTTGGCAGATCATTTGGTAGGTCAGATGTGGTCAAAATTTAACATCTTATTAAAGAAAGAAACGTCACCTAACAGGACGATTCATTAATCAGGAAGGAGAAAAGCTGTTCATTGTATCTTTTAATTACTCCTCAGAAAATCCTTAGAGGGAGCATTCATCAAAATCAGTCCTTACAACCTGGTCAGAGAAAACAAAGAATGAACGTTCATGTTATAAACTACTGAATTTACATACAGTGTCATCAATGCATACATTTACGCTGGTTGATTTAGTTGGTTTACACCCAAATGATTTATAGAAAATAAAAGTCTGTTATATTATATTCTGGTTCTTCTTATACCTTTGAGTTGCGCCACCACCCTTGAAATGTCTGTCCATATAACAACTGTCCATTCTCGTTTATATGATATCTGCTGACTTCTTAGTCATCTCTTAGTCATCCTTCAGTACATTGAGTATATAACATCAACCTTTCTTCTGGTACATTTTCTTTATTTGACCATCTCAGTATTTTTTCTAAACTACTTCTTATATTTCAGTTTACATTTTGTTGTTCACTTAATCTTTATCTGATTTCTGACATTTATTAACCCTTTATGCTATTTCTTTAAGATGAATGCTAATTTCTCCTAAAATTGTTCTTCCACCTTCCCTCCTTTGGGACTTTTTTAAGGTCCCACTAAAACTGTAAGGACCAGTTTCCTACTGTAACTCTATTCCCAGTCTGTATAAAACTTGTGTATACTAAATATGTTCCCCTTTTGAAGCTAAAAAAAAAGATTTTTGGCTACCTGTATCTGGGGAATCACAAATCAGTGGACATCATTAATACCCAAGATAAATCACATAATAAAATCAATAACAGTGAACATAGAAAATCGAGTCAAACAATCAAAGTCCTTTATCTTCAGAGTATACTGGCATTACATGCTTTCCCCTGTAAATGTTAGATTTGTGTCCCATAACCTCATAACATGTAAGTACAATGATAAAACATTGTCAACAACTATTTGATATCCTTCTTATTCAACAAATATTAGCTATCTTAGTTCACATTAGTGTACCTAGTCCTGTAGTTTTTCATCAATGGTCAGTTCATTTAATATTGTTGGTGGCGACACAGATAGCACAAGTATTTACCTGAAAACTTCTAAAGGTGTCTAGTTTATGTTACCGATAATGTATACAACAATAATCAGAGATCGAGTCCTCATACACACCACCGTGCTCACATCCTTCTGCTCTCATCCACAGAGTTGCCTCAGTTTACATCCTGCTGTGGTCTTAAATTAGATGATCACCTTTAAAAACAGCTATCTTGCTGAAAGTAGGTGTCAATCCTCCCTTCAGAAGAAGTCAGCACTACTCTCATTAATAAAAGCCACTGGCTCATGTCAAGGTCACAATACAATTGTAAGTGTTGTACCCAAGTTTCTTATAGATATTAAAATCTTCTGCCACCAGCAGGGATCCTTGATTTGTATCTGGGCTTTCCAATTTCACAAACTGCACACTCGCCACTCCATGCATAAGGCACTCCATCTCTGTTCTGCTGAATTATTACTTTGTTTTGCTATCTTCTATATCGCTTAGGCCCAAGAAGCCATAATATATTATTTGTCCTGAAATGCCACCATCTATGTCTGTCTATGTGGCCTTATTACCCCAGTCCAAATTACATATAAATATTAAAAGTATATATTTTTTCCACCAAGTATCAATAGACGTATTAGAAACATTTATCCAGAAATATTTACTCTTACACATTGCCTCTACACTAAGAGCTGACCATGTTATGCTAATCTCATTTTCTAAACTTATTAAATTATACTACTCCAATTGCTATAGAGGTTAAACAATTTAAATATAATTGTGCAGTATATCCATTAATAAAATAGTTACAAATATTCAACAAATATAAGAGTTTATTTGCCTTGCAGTGCTTGCAGATAATTAGTCTTTCATTCTATACCATCCATAACTCCATAGTTCAAATCTTCCTTAACACTAGAATTACAGTACCAGAGATTACGAAAAAACTCGTAGATCCGTCCCACCTTAATTTGCTTCTTAAATCCATTTGCACCTCTTGGCCAGCGTCTTTTGACATGTAAATGTGCTGATAAAGACAAGCTACAAGCAGCTGGCTATTTCATTCCCCCACCAATTTAGAACGTGCACGAACTTCTCCCAGCTCACGCCTTGATTAATTATCTGGGAGTGAAGTGGAGTTTTAGAGTGGAAATAATAGATCGTTATTTGGAACACACGCATTTCATGTGTGTTGTGTTTCTACAGTAATCTGTGTAAACACATTGTTAAAACAGACACTTTTTCATATTCTAGTACTAAATGACAAAATGTAGGAATAAACTATATAATGTATGAAGCCTGAAGTCCAAAGAGCAAATAAACACTTTTACAAAAGGTTCAAGAATGATGCAACAGCTTCTATGGTGTACTAGTAAGATTTGCTGACTCTGGTCTGGATGTCGTGCAGGCTGTCCTCTATGATTCTGGACCCACGTTGATTTCTTGATGTCAATGGTCACCAGCACAGTTGAGTTGTTAGCAACTTGGACTGGAATCTGTGAGTACGTTGTCCAGTAGTCAATTGGTCGATGGCCTGGTCTGCTTTGGCTTGTTTCCCTTTGGAGTTGGATGATTCATTTGTCTGCAGACCTTTAGCACAGCTCAGTCATCAAGTTCAAATTCAAGTGCTGTAGTAAACAACGTGCTAGGAAAATAGCTTTTAACTGCAGGTGTCTTCTTCTTCTTTCGGCTGCTCCCGTTAGGGTTTGCCACAGTGGATCGTCTTCTTCCATATCATTATGTCCTCTCCATCTTGTTCTTTAACACCCATCACTTGCATGTCCTCTCTCACCACATCCATAAACCTCCTCTTAGGCAATCCTGTTTTCCTCTTCCCTGGCAGCTCTATCCTTAGCACCCTTCTCCCAATATACCCAGCATCTCTCCTCTGCACATGTCCAAACCAACATAATCTCGCCTCTCTGACTTTGTCTCCCAACCATCCCATCTGAGCTGACCCTCTAATGTCCTCATTTCTAATCCTATCCATCCTCATCACACCCAGTGCAAATCTTAACATCTTTAACTCTGCCACCTCCAGCTCTGTCTCCTGCTTTCTGGTCAGTGCCACCGTCTCCAGCCCATATAACATATCTGGTCTCACTACTGTCCTGTAGACCTTCCCTTTCACTCTTGCTAATACCCGTCTGTCACAAATCACTCTTCTCCACCCATTCCACCCTGCCTGCACTCTCTTTTCACCTCGCTTCCACAATCTCAGTTACTCTGTACTGTTGATCCAAAGTATTTAAACTCATCCACCTTCACCAACTCTACTCCCTCATCCTCATCATTCCACTGACCTCTCATTTACACACACGTATTCTGTCTTGTTCCTACTGACCTTCATTCCTCTCCTCTCTAGAGCATATCTCCACCTCTCCAGGGTCTCCTCAACCTGCTCCCTACTATTGCTACAAATCACAATGTCATTAGCAAACATTACAGTTCATAGGGACTCCTGTCAACCTGTCCATCACCAATGCAAATAAGAAAGGGCTCAGAGCCGATTCCCTGATGTAATCCCACCTCCATCACTCCTACCATAGACCTCACCACTGTCACACTTCCCTCGTACATATTCTGTACAACTCTTACATACTTCTCTGCCTCTCCTAACTTCCTCATACAATACAACAGCTCCTCTCAGTCACCCTGTCATATGCTTTCTCTAGGTCCACAATGACGTAATGTGACTCCTTCTGGCCTTCTCTAAACTTCTCCATCAACACCCTCAGAGCCAACATCACATCTGTGGTGCACTTTCTTGGCATGAAACCATCCTGCTGCTCATTAATCATCACCTCATTTCTTAACTGAGCTTCCTCTACCCTTTCCCATAACTTCTTGCTGTGGCTCATCAATTTTATCCCCCTGTAGTTACTGCAGTCCTGCACATCCCCCTTATTCTTAACTCTTTGAGGGCTGAATATTTTTTCCCCAAAGACACTTTCTGAAAAGCAATGGTTTCACACAGAAATCAACATAAAATGTCTTTTGCTGTGTGCTGTGGCTGCCAATTTGCCAAGAATGTGCAGCAGTCGCAGTGTCATTGTAACCTGGTTTCTACCTCTCATCATTGTTAACTGGCAGTCCTACCTGGCGAACATTATCAGTACCACAATTAGCTGGGGACCAATCAGCTGAAGCTGGAACCTTAGATTTATTTTCGATCACTTGTATCAAAATCGGAATCCGACAAGTCATAGTCCAGTTCAGAGATAAGAATATGCGAAACGTCGTCCGCAGAGTATTTTGCTTTCTGCATCCGCTTTGATCTCTCGGCAGATGTCAGTGCCATTTTTGCCATTGTTGGCGCCTTGCTATTCACGCGAGTGCAGGAATCTCGCTCAAACCAATGAATCTAACTTTCTTTCTAGCAACGAGAGACCAACTAAACATAACAGTTGGTTTTGTCACTGTTTACAGTCGATTACCATCGTCAACTCCTCCTTTCGACAAAAGTCGACATCAGCCCTGAAAGAGTTAAATATCGGCACCAGTCCACTTCTTCTCCACTCCTCAGGCATCCTCTCACTTTCCAACATTCCATTAAACAATCTGGTTAAAAACTCCACTGCCATCTCTCCTAAACACCTCCATGTTTCCACAGGTATGTCATCTGAACCAACTTTCCATTCTTCATCCTCTTCATCGCTATCCTTACTTCTTCCTTGCTAGTCCATTGCAATTCCTGATGATCTCCACATCATCCAACCTCTTCTCTCTCTCATTCTCTTCATTCATCAGCCTTTCAAAGTACTCTTTCCATCTGCTCAACACACTCTCCTTGCTTGTGAGTACGTTTCCATCTTTATCCTTTATCACCCTAACCTGCTGCACGTCTTTCCCATCTCGGTCCCTCTCTGTTGCCCACCAGTCCTTTTCTCCCTCCTTAGTGTCCAACCTCTCATACAACTCATCATACGTCTTTTCTTTAGCCTTTGCCACCTCTCTCTTCACCTTGCGCCTTATCTCCTTGTACTCTTATCTACTTTCTGCATCTCTCTGACTATCCCACTTCTTCTTTGCCATCCTCTTCTTCTGTATACTCTCCTGTATTTCCTCATTCCACCACCAGGTTTCCTTTTCCTCCTTCTCTGTCCAAATGTCACACCAAGCACCCTTCTTGCTGTCACCCTTACTATATTTGCTGTAGTTTCCCAGCTGTCTGGTAACTCTTCACTGCCACCCAGTGCCTGTCTCACCTCCTCCCTAAACTCAACCTTGCAGTCTTCCTTTTTCAACTTCCACCATTTGATCCTTGGCTCTGCCCTCACTCTTTTCCTCCTCTTGATCTCCAGCGTCATCCTACAGACCACCATCCTATGCTGCTTAACTACACTTTCCCCAGCCACCACTTTGCAGTCTTCAGTCTCCTTCAGATTGACTCTTCTACATAGGATGTAATCTACCTGTGTGCATCTTCCTCCACTCTTGTACATAACCCTATATTCCTCCCTCTTCTTAAAATACGTATTCACCACAGCCATGTCCGTCCTTTTGGCAAAATCCACTATCCTCTGACCTTCTGCATTCCTCTCCTTGACACCATACCTACCCATCACCTCCTCATCTCCACTGTTCCCTTCACCAACATGTCCATTGAAATCTGCTCCAATCACCATTTTCTGTCCCTTGGGTACACTGTCCATCACTTCATCCAACTCACTCCAAAATCTTCTTTCTCACCCATCGCACACCCAACTTGCAGTGCATATGCACTAACAACATTCATTATCACACCTCCAATTTCCAGCTTCATAATCATTATATAATACAATACAGTTTATTTTTGTATAGCTCAAAATCACAAAGGAAGTGCCGCAATGGGCTTTAACAGGCCCTGCCTCTTGACAGCCCCCCAGCCTTGACTCTCTAAGAAGACAAGGAAAAACTCCCAAAAACCTTGTAGGAAAATGGAAGAAACCTGGGAAAGGCAGTTCAAAGAGAGACCCCTTTCCAGGTAGGTTGGGCGTGCAGTGGGTGTCAAAAGTAGGGGTCAATACAATACAGTACAATACACAGAACAGAACAAATCCTCAATACAGTATAAAAATAAAAATTTTAGAAGTAATAAGATTTGAATATTTTTAGAGTCCTGGAGACCTCATCCATCAAGATGCCTCCCAATTTGGCCATGCCACGGCTGAAACAGTGCTGCTCCGATGAAAGGACCCTCTTTCCCATGATTCCTGTGATCCTCCATCAGGGATGACTTTACCATAGGCAGGCAAACAACTTGGCAGGTGGGCGTGGCACCAATGCCACATTTGGGTACCGAGAAAGAAACAGAATAGGTGAGGGTTAGTATTCAAATATAATTATCATGTTACTTATGTTATAGTGCTAATGACTAACAACAGAGATGCAGTATGTACAGTTAATCAGCAGCTCTAGTCAGGATATGCTAAACTGAAGTAGTGAGTCTTCAGCCGGGATTTAAAGGCTGAGACCGAAGGGGCATCTCTTATGGAAGCAGGAAGACCATTCCACAGTTTAGGGGCCCTGTAACTAAAAGCTCGACCTCCCACTGTTATTTTATTAATCCTTGGAATCCTAAGCAGACCGGCATCTTGAGATCTTAATGTGCGCTCAGGTTTGTAAGTCATGATAAGTTCAGACAAGTAAGCGGACCTTGGCCATTTAATGCTTTATATGTTAAAAGGAGGATTTTGAAATCTGCCCTAAACTTAACTGGGAGCCAGTGTAAAGATTTAAGAACTGGGTTATGTGTTCATATTTTCTTGTTCTTGTAATAATTCTTGCAGCGCATTTTGGATTAACTGGAGGCTGTATAGAGAACAGTTTGAACAGCCAGTGAACACCGCATTGCAGTAGTCAATCCTACTAGAGATAAATGCATGAATTAATTTCTCACAATCCTGTTTATTTAGAAAGCGCCTTAATTTCCTAACATTTTTAAGATGGAAAAAACATGTTTTGGACAACTTTGTAATATGCGCTTTAAATGACATGCTAGAGTCAAAGATAACTCCTAGATTGTGGGCTGATTCAGTAAAATTAATTGGGATTCCAACTGAGTTAAATGATGACAAAATATTGCTGTGATCAGCGTCATTCCCTCCAACAATTAACATCTCTGTTTTATCTGTATTTAAAGACAAGTAGTTCTCATTCATCCATTCCTTTAATTCACTAACACAACTAATTAAAGACAACATCGGAGAAACTTCATTTGATTTAAATGAAAGGTATAACTGGGTGTCATCTGCATACGAGTGAAAATTAACATTATGTTTCCTAATGAGAGATCCCAGTGGAAGCATGTAAAGTGAAAACAGTAAAGGTCCCAGTACTGAGCCCTGCGGACACCATATTGAACTTCTGTGTATAATGATGGAGTACTGTCAGCACATTTCTGTACATACTGGAATCGATTTGATAAATAAGAACTGAACCAAGCGAGCACGGGCCTGTAAGCCCAACATCGTTTTCTAGCCTGTGCAGTAAAATAGAATGGTCAATGGTGTCAAATGCTGCACTTAAGTCCAACAACATAATTACAGTGGAGTTTCCTTCATCAGAGGATATCAGAATGTCATTTACAACCCGTGTTAGTGCGTTTCTGTACTATGACCAGTGCGAAAGCCAGACTGGAATTTCTCAAATAAATTGTAATGCGTAAGGTGTGACTGAAGCTGACTGGCGACTACTTTTCTAGTATTTTAGAGAGAAATGGTAAATTTGAAATAGGCCTATAGTTATTTAGTATGTGTGGGTCTAGGTCTGACTTTTTAAGTAAAGGTTTAATGACTGACACTTTTAGTGCATCAGGTACTATGCCATGCAGTAATGAACTATTGATAAATTTAGAATAGGCTGCAAGAACATCCATTGCACTTTTACTAGTTTTGTTGGCACTGGATCTAGGGAACAAGTAGTGGGCTTCATTTTAGTAATTAAAGTTAAGACTTCCTCCTGAGTTACAGGATTAAAATTATTAAAGTGCTGAATGCAATGTGCGCAGGGTCTGCTAAGCTAGTATTTGGTTTGTACTGTGATGCTGAGATCTGGGATCTTATATTTTTAATTTTCTCATTGAAGAAGTTCATAAAGTCTGTACTGCTAATATCTGTTGGTATTTTGCACTGTTGATCTGAATTCCCATTTGTTAATTTAGCCACTGCTCTAAAAGTACCCTAGGATTTTTATTATTGCTATCTATTAATGTAGAATAGTATTCTGAGCGAGCTTTAAAGAGGGCTTTTTTATATTTATTTACACTCTCTGTCCATGCAATTTGAAAGACATGTAGCTTTGTTGTTCTACATCTGCCTCCAGTTTTCGACACTCTAATTTAAGAGCTCGAGTGTTTTCATTAAACCAGGGAGAGTTTCTATGTGCTTTGATCACTTTTGTTTTAGGGGAGCACTGTGTCCAGAGCATCTCTCAACATCACATTATAATGTGATGTTAGCTGATCTAAATTGTTTTCCACGTTTACATTTGATGTTAACTGATCTAAATGGTTTTCCACAATTACACTCGACTTACTCAAGGTATCTATAAATTTTGAAGCAGAATTACAATCTAGATGTCGCACTGTCTTTGTTTTAATCTGTGAGTGCTTGGCATGGGCAGAACTAAATCAAATGTAATTAAGAAGTGATCGGAAATAACTACATTTAATGGAGTAATATTTAAATTTTGAATTTCAACTTTGTAAGTTATAATTAAATCTAATGTATGGTTATGATTATGAGTTGGACCTTTGACAATCTGACAAAATCCTACTGAATTTAACAAATAAGTAAAACATTTGCTAAAAGTGTCAGTTTCCACATCAATGTGTACATTAAAATCCCCAACAGAACTACGTGATCATAATTTATAGCCAAATCAGACAGAAGGTTGCTAAATTCAGTCATGAACAATGAATATGGCCCTGGTGGTCTGTAGACTAGCACTATAATTGTGTTGGAATCTGTTTTAATATTTAAAATGAATGCCTCAAAGGATGTAAAGTTGCCTAAATTTTTAGGAGTGATTTGCATTTTGTTACAATGAATTATTCCAAGGCCTCCTCCTCGACCAGAATCTCTAGACTTATGAAGGAACGAGTATCCATCTGGTGACGCCTCAGCTAGGGAACAGTGTCACATTTACTAAGCCAGGTTTCAGTAAGAAGACACAGATCAGATTTTGTACTTAATATATATCATTTACCAAAACAGCTTTAGTGCCAAGAGAGCGAATGTTCAATAAACAGCATTTAAAACTGCATGGTTCTTTCTGAACTGCTGATATATTTTTGTTTTAATTTGAATTAAATTTCTATTACAGATGCCCCTGGTGGAGTGTCTGGTTTTATCCCTTGGTCTAATTATACACCTTATTTTTGGTTATCAATTAATTTATGGTTTGTATCAAGACTAAATTTACTGGATGCCCCACAACAGGGATTATGGGTAACAGCTTCAGAAAAATAACAGGTGGGATAAACAACAGCCTGTGATTGAAGATCACATGACTGCGGCCTGGATGGTGCTCTAATCAGTCAACAGACAGTTTTGCTGCCATATTTTGGGATAATACATAAGATCCCCTCCAGTTAGGATGAAGACCATCTCTTTTGAAAAATCCAGGCCTTTCCCAAAAATCATCCCAATTGTTCACAAATGCTATGCTTTTATTTGCACACCAGGTTTCTAGCCAGCAGTGAAAGGAATGCAATCTGCTATAAATCACATCCCCTCTATATAATCTTGGTAAGGGACCAGATACAACTCAATTCCGACATTTTCTTTTAGCTTTGGTGCATAGAGAGATGAAGTTCTGCTCGTCAGTTTGCTGTAAATAAATATCATTAGTGCCTGTTTCTCTCTCGAGATTATTAAAAGGCACAGACTCACGCTTCCAGTTTATGTCCGTTTATTTCACAGTAGTTAAAACCAGAACAGTCACATGTGCTTCCCTTTTCTATGCTTCTCCTGGTGCGTGTCCTAAATCCTCCATGCGGGAACATTATCATAAGACTTAACAATCCTATTGTTACATCCCTTTTCCTTTTATTTTTTTTTTTCTTCTTTACCTCTCCTCCTTGACTATAATAACACGGGTAACCTACAGTTAAACATTTACACATTACTACATATATTACAAACCCAAAACATTATATACATCTGTACAGTCCTTCAACCACTATATACTCAATTTCACTGGCTTACTGAGTATCGTCTCTTAAGTAAAATGATTTAATCACTCTCCGGCCTGTTCTGGTAAAGATAGTGTCATTTGGTCCTGTGTTTCCTTGAGGCACTCCTTGAGCTGTCTCTGTGATTACAGGTTTTATTCCTGCTGTCCTTGACGTTGTCTGGTGATATGTGTGTTTTTGGGCTTTGTGCTCTAGTGGCATCTAGTGGCGGGTCCTTGTCTTTCCTGAGGTGTCATCTGTTTCTCCTCAGCACGCCTCCCGCATCCAACTCCACCTGGTAAGATCTCTGATCGACTTACTGAATGACTTTCGCTCGCCTCCACATCCTGTATGGTTCGAATGGTTGAACTCTCACCCTGTCACCTGGCTTCAGCTTGTCCATGTCCTTTGCTGTTCTGTTGTAGTATCTTGCATGTTGTTCTTGGTTGTTTTTCAGTCCTTGTGCTGTCTGTGGCACTCTTGGCTGTAGAAGACTCTGTTTTGTCGGAAATAGTGTTCTTGTCCTCCTGCTCAGAAGCATTTGAGAAAGACTGGCCTCTAGGCTTTGTCTTGATGTGTTTCTGTGATCCAACATAGCTAAGTAAGGATCCTCACCTGCTGCTTTGGCCTTCTCCATCAGCCGTTTCGCTGTTTTGACTGCTGACTCTGCCTTGCCATTACTCTGTGGGTAGCCTGGGGAAGAGGTTATATGATTAAATTCCCATAACTGGCTAAATCTTTTGAATTCTTGAGATGAGTATTGTGGGCCATTATCTGAAATTACTGTATTGGGTATGCCTTGTTTCACGAAGTGTGCCTTCAGCTTCCTGATAACTGTGCCCGATTTGGTGTCTGGCAAATAGTCGATTTCCTAGAAGTTGGAGTAGTAGTCTACTGTTATCAGATACTCTCTGTCGTGGCATGTAAAAATGTCCATCCCAACTTTTGACCATGCCTATCCAGTATTTCATGTGAGTGTAGTGTCTCTTTTTGTTGTCTTGTGTCCAGCGACCTGCATGTCTCACATTTTCCAATATAGTTTTTTATCTGTTCTGTCATATCTGGCCAATAAACACATTCCCTTACCCGTCTGAGGCATCCATCCGTGCCAAGATGAGATGAGTGAATTCTGTGAATAATCTCTCCTCTGATGTCACGTGGAATTACCACTCGTTCTCCCCTGAATACTATTCCATCTTGCTCACTGATCTCATCCTGCATTGAGTAGTACTGCCTGATTTCGTTTGGTGTGTCTTTCTTCGTCTGTGGCCAGCCTGTTTGCATAGTTCTTATCAGCGTCTGTAGACAACCATCTCCTTTTGTAGCCTGCCTAATCGTCTCCATTGTCTCCCCTGAAATGGGTGCAAGTAGATCATGTTCACATGTTCAACATCCTTTTCCAACATTCCCTGTGTGCCCTCTGGTAGGTACGCTCTACTTAATGTGTCTGCCAACAGCATCTCTCTGCCTGGAACATAAGTAACTGTTATGCAATGATATTGGAGCCGCAGTATCATTCTTTGCAGATGTTTTGGAGCACTAAGTAAAGGTTTCTTGAGAATATTCTCCAGTGGCGTGTGGTCGCTCTGCATGGTTACCTGTCGGCCATATGTATACTGATGGAATTTTTCCATGCCGTAAACTATGGCCAGGCACTCCTCTATTTGTGCATAGCCCCTCTCTGTCCATGTTAGTGCTCTGCTGGCGTATGCAACTCGCCTGCCCTCTTGTGTCAAAGCAGCACCTAAACCAGTTTCTGATGCGTCACACTGAAGTGTCAGTTCCATTACTGGGTCATAATATTTGAGCTCTGGTGCTCTGGCAATGTTCTCTCTCAGCTGTTTGTATGCATCTTCGTGAACTGCAGTCCATTCAAATACTGTGTCTTTGTGTGTCAGTTGTCTTAAAACATCACAGTCATCTGACAGATGATGATAGAATTTTGATAGGTAATTCACCATGCCCACTAACCGTTGTACTCCTTTCACATCTGTTGGTTGTGGCATTTCTGTGATTGCCTTGACTTTTCCTGGGTCAACTTTCAGTCCCTCTGATGTTAACAGATGTCCCACATAAGCTACTTCCTGTCTCCTGAGTCTGAACTTGTCTGCATTCAGTTTGATATTTCTCTCCCTGCATCTATCTAAGAACTTTTTGAATCTTCTATCATGGTCCCCTACTGCCTGGTCTATTGTCTCCCCCTCACCTGTGATTAGCACATCATCTGCTATCAGGTACACACCTTGTAGACCCTCTAGGGCCTGTGTCAGCTTTCTCTGAAAGACTTCTCATGCTGGACTTATCCCCATTGGTATTCGCAGCCATCGGTATCTCCCAAAAGGAGTCGAAAATGTGGTGAGTTTTCGTCCAGTTTTACGTGCCAAAACCTGTGCTTGACATCACAGACAGTAAACACTTACGCTTTTGATAAATCTGGGAGGATGTCTTCAATTGTGGGAAGTGGGAAGTGACTTTGTTTCAGGGCTTTATTCAATGGCTTTGGATCAATACACATTCTTAATTTACCATTTGGTTTTTTCACTATGACCATGCTGCTTATCCAGTCTGTGCTGTGTTCCACTGGTGCAATGATCTTACTTTTTTTCAGGTTCTGCAATTCCTCCTTGAGGGGTGCCATCATGACGACTGGTACTCGTCGCGTCGGTAGTTTCACTGGCTTCACTGTTTCGTCAACCTCTAATTTGTAGTTTCCTTCTAGCTCAACGACTCCTGTAAACACATCTTGATATTCTTTCTTAATTTTGTCCAGTGACCATTTGTTCTCTTCTGGTCTCTCACTCATCACTATACTGTCTACAGCATAAATGTTACCATATTCAACCCGGATGAGTTTCATGGCTTTGCTTGCCTTTCTGCCCAATAGTGGTGTTTTAACTCATCTACTCATCTGCTACTTCAAACTCTAATCTATATAGTTTCTGGTTTCTTGGATTTCTAATTTTGATTCTGCATTTCCCTACTGGCTTCAATTTTGTTTTATTATACGTTAGTAAAATCTTTTCTGAGTCTTCAATCTGTGAATCTGGATTTAATCTATTTATTGGGATGATGTTGCAGGTTGCACCACAGTCTATCTGAAATGTTACCAGGTTCTCGCCTAGTAGCATGCCTGCATAAAGCTGTTTGTCGCTCTGTGTTTCTTCCTCTTTTATCTGGTTTATGTTTTTGGTAGGTTTCCGTATTGCTGTGATGCTCAGAATATCCTCCCAGTCGTCATTTCTCTGTTCATCCACCACATGCACCTGTCTTTTTCCAGTGTTAATCCTTGTTTTGCACACTTTTGCAAAGTGATTGGATTTTTCCAAAGGCTGGGCAATTCTTTTTGCTCCTCTCATGTGTTTTCCCACAAAACTTACAAGTGATTCGCTGTCCTGTTTCTTTTGATGCCTGTTTCACTGTGTGTATTACTTCTGCATTGCCCTCAATTGTTCTGCTGTTCTCCTTCGACAGTTCTGTGGCTCTCCATATTTGTATGCACCTCTCTAAAGTCAGTTTGTCTTCTCTGAGTAATCTTTGTCGCAGACTTGCATCACTGGTTCCTCACACAATTCGGTCACGTATGAGGGAACTTTTAATCTGCCCAAAATTGCATGTGCCTGCTAACACTCTGAGATCTGTGACGTAGTCGTCAATATTTTCTCCCCTTGCCTGATTTCTTGAAAAAAATCTGTACCTCTCTACAGTTTTGTTTATTTTCAGGTTGCAATGTTCATCAAATTTACGTATCATGAAGATCATGCTTAACTCATCAGGTCTTACATCACCGGTCAGCGCCTGACATAATTCTCTGCTGTTCTCTCCAATAAGATAACGGAATAATCTGACGTTAGTGTCTTCCTCTGCCTCCGGCATTGCAAGTTCCGTGTATAATCTGAACTCCTCCTTCCATGTTCTCCATGACTTCGCCAGGTCTTTAATATCGAGGCTTAATGTCAGCGGCAGTCTCAGACCCTCCATTTTCCTTTCGTGTTAGCGTCTCCGCGTCCCGAACTTTTCACAGAAAACTGGTGTGACTTTTGGCGCAGTTCCGTCACCTACGCTGCCACCATGTTTCTCTCTCGAGATTATTAAAATTCACAGACTCACACTTCCAGTTTATGTCCGTTTATTTCACAGTAGTTAAAGCCAGAACAGTCACATGTGCTTCCCTATTCTATACTTCTCCTGGTGCGTCCCTCTAAACCCTCCGTGTGGGAACATTATCATAAGGCTTAACAATCCTATTGTTACAGTGCCGACATGCAACAATAAGGTAGATACTTCATCGTCGGCGACACGGTCCAATGCGGCCTCCATGTCAGAAATCTTGGCCCCTAAGTAGGCATTTAACATTAACTGCTGGTTTAACATAGTTTGGAATTCTAACATTCTGCACTATGGAATCACCAATTATGAGCACTTTCTTATTCTCAGTTTCCACAGGCGCGCTGCAGAGTGATGAGAATCTGTTCTGGGTCTGAATTGGTGACCTGGATGCTGGGGACTAAATTTTGGCTTCTTAGACCCCGTCTTACAGTTACCCACTCGCCCTGTGGCTGAATTGGTGCCGCTGACTTCGGCCGCGCACTGACTACAGTGGGACCTGGAGAGACTGAAGCCGAATCAGACGTAGCCAAATTGCCTAAACAAACCGAGTTGATCTAATTTTCGGTTTGCCTAATCGCTATCAGATTCCTAACGCTGTCCTCCAATTCACGTATTTTCCCGACCAACTCTAAATTAACTAAACACTTTTGACAGGTGAAGCTGTCTACACTGTTGGCCGGAAAACCTGAACTGTACATGCTGCAGGACACACAACATATAGACGTGCCCTCAACGGGCAGAGAGCAGATAGAACTTACATTAAGTGTTGAAGTCATCTTCGCCGTTTTTATAGGTGCTTTGGCTCTTTCTGTGTTCAGCTGAATCACTAAGAGACCGTGGGCTTTATAATCATCACTCTGTCTGACACTCTTTTCACCTCCAGAACACTCCTGACATGCTCTTCCTTCAGAATAACACCTACTCCATTTCTGCTCCCATCCACACCATGATAGAACAATTTGAATCCACCTCCGATCCACCTGGCCTTACTCTCCTTCCATTTAGTCTCTTGCACACACAATACAGTATATCAACCTTCCTTCTCTCCATCATATCTGCTAACTCTCTCCCCTTACCAGTCATACTGCCAACATTCAAAGTTCCTACCCTCAGTTCCACTCTCTTCACCTTCCTCCTCATTCAGTTGTCTCAAAATATTCAAACTATTGGCACATGACATACTTTGCTGTTATGAAAATAACTTTGCAAACTAAATATATCAACCTTTGCCCCCTTAGAGGGAATGTGGAGTGAGAGGATATCGGTCAGTGAAAACTTCTGAATCCAGTCATGTTAAATATGACAACTTGGCAAGAGCTGAATGTTCTAGTTCTTCTATAGAGAACACAAAAATGTCCAGGAGTGTCAAACCAAATAAAAGAAAAGAGAAAGTCGAGTGGTGTGGAGAAAAGAAATTCATATTTCATATTTTCAAATTTTAAGCTAATATTTTACTGTTTAAATTGACACATACATTTCTACCTATGGCTTTACAATTTAACAAGTGGCTGGAATGTTTAATTAGAGCATCAAATTATAGAAAATAAAGTTAAATCTTATTATCAGCTATGTAGTCATTCAAACATCAACAGCAACATTCTATTTCATACTTAAGATATTCAAATTATTTGTGAACAAGGAGTGATGGGAAAAGTAATCAACATCTCATACTGTATCAAATGTTTTATAATAAAATAATTCAAAATGTTACTTTTATTTATAAATGCTCTCATGGTAGTTAGTCCATTGCACCACTGCATACTGTGCTTTAAAGAAAATATTTTGAAATATAATATTTAGCTCTGTTTAAATTGATTTTTTCTTACCCATAACCCCCTGTTAAGGCTAGTTGTTTATGCCTCCTTTTCTTGTTGATGTCATGTCAAGATGTTTCTTGCAGCTTCTCCAGAGTGTTGATGTGTAGAAATGGCACAGTCTCCCCTTTTTGTTAGTTAACCCCCTTTTGTACAGCATATCTTAATACAGAACACTACCTGGACTGGACGCCAGTGCTCATCACCAGCTTTCTTGCTATGCTAGAGAATATGTCCTTTTTTTTAGACATTTAGACATTGCTTACATTTATTTTACTCCACACAGAGAAAATGCCAAGTTTGTAAATTCACTTCCTGTTGCTGGGCAGCACTGCCAACCACTGTGCCACCATATCACCTTTACCTAAATCACCTAACAGCTCAATGAAAGCATTTCAAACAATGTCAGTAACAAATATGCACCTTCACACACACACACACACACACAGCATACCAGCAGCATTTTATTCTTGAAAGACATTGTCTCCTTTATATTTTATAATTATCAAAGAACATTTTTCACTAAGACTTGATCAGGGTCTGAAGGAAAGATGTTTTATATATATAAACAGTGTGTGGTGGATCCAAGCGATGTCCGCCTGTCTGTGTCCGGGTTCAAGTTCACAATATATAAATATTTTTATCATTTTATCTAATATTACACATTTTCAAAACTCACATTTTACCCTAAATTAACTCAGAGCTCTGTTAATTTATGAGATATTTCTAAATTTGTGTGCACAATACAGTTTTAGCAGACACTCTGAACACTCAGTTTCATACCAGTACATTTTAGATAAAGAAGTCCTATTCACACGTCCTCTCCATTTCTCTTATTTTCTAGCCGCACTCTCCTTGCATGCAGAACTTCACAGCACATTCAGATTGGACTCTTTTAAAAGTATTTATTTTAACTAATCTCCCAATGTGTTAATAGGATCTTCCTTCTCACCCTCCTTCCTATTTCATCATCAGTCCACTTGCTCTCACGTCCAGAACACTTGCTGTTGTCTTTCATAAACTCCAGTCACAAAGACACTTTCCCTGTACTTGTTCACTTCCTAAACCTTCTTTCAGCCACCGGCCATTACTCTGTTTCCTAAATTCAAGACCTGTCTTCTGTTCTACATACAGTATGTATTATCACCTTAGACTTTCCTCCAGCCTAACGACCCCAATTTACACATACAATCTCTCACTCACAATAGTTACACCATTTATTTTCTTTCACTTCGCTATACACTCAGATGTCTATTTATTTACAGAAAAAACAAAAATTACAAATCTATAATAATGACAAAAGATCTTACCTTTAACCTTAGCCATTTCTTTTTCTATTAAACAATTGTCTTTTTCTACTTTTAACCCTATTCTACCTGTGCTCTTTGTCGTCTCACAGGTTGCAACCTCTTAACGTATATAATGTGTTATCCACCATCCCACTATGCATGTTAGGCGTCCTTCACTTAAAACTACTTGAACCGACTCCAAGAGCCACTTGAACCAAAGTGATACAGCGGATCGATTCTCTGCTCTTTACATGGCTGTTTGAGGTGACTCGCTATCTTTAAAAGAACTGCTTGCCTTTCACCACACTAGTTGGATAAAGCGCCTATGACAGTACTGAGCTGCCATATTTATAGGCTCTCCAGCTATAGATGATGTAATGCCAGCTCTTGCAATTGCAATGTGTGTGCAGCTGACCGCTCCTGTTACATTTGGAAAACTGGACGTTGCTGTAAATTGCACTTTGAAGTTTGCCAGTGTGGAAGCCAGCCCCGGAGACAGACAGACAGACACCTGAATGTCTACAAAAAGTCCACGTTTATTCACTCAGCTATTTACAATGACCACACAGCACCACGGTGCCCCTGCACCACACACCCTCTTCAAGGGCTCTCCTTCGGTCCTGCACCACTGCCACTCCGCTCCACCGAGCTCTGTCTTCTTCCTCCCGACTGCAGCTCCCGACTCCCCTTTTACACTCACCCGGACGTGCGCCAGGCACCCCTGATTGACTTCCTGTGGCACTTTCTGGTGTGGCAGAAGTGCCACCTGAGCACCCGGAACCACTTGGAGTGTGCACACACAGGCAGACAGGTTTAGCCATCACCCACTGATTGACTATGTCCTATTTGTCTGCTAAGTGCACCACCACCAAACCCCCAAAGTGTAGGCTCTCAGTGCCACTTGAGCACATGAACCACTCCTCGCCTCCACTGCCACGACCTTGTCCTCCTCCTCACCCGACTCCAGCCTTGATTGCACCTCTAAGTAGGTGGCTGATTAGTGACCACACCCAGCCACCTGCCACACACTCTGGATGTCACTGGTAGTCCTTCCGTCAGTACCTCCGAGTGTGGTGGAAGTGCTGACGTCTGTGCGCCCCTGGTGGTGGCCACGGGCCCTGATAGGGTTCAGCTTCTATGCTCGAAGCCCTTTTCCCCCATACCATGCGGGGTGACTGCCCTCTCCTGGTCTGTCCAGGCATGGTGACTGGGCACAACCCCCAGCCAACCACTACACCAGTTTTAACCACAGTGTAAGGAAATCTTATCTATCTGGATAACAAGCAGATAATCCCATCCTATACAGCTGGCATGGCAGGACTCAGTGATGTTTGTGAAATACCCAATCGGTCAGCAAGTTCACGTTGAAAAGCTCCTGCGGCTAAAAACCCAGGAGTGGACAGAACTTGATAAGCAGCAGGTAGAGTGCAATTCCTCAAAGTCTGTCTTTGTAAAGCCGGTGCCAGTTCAGCACACAGCGCCAAGAGGAGAGCTCTGGGAAATCGAAATTGACTTAGAAGACAGTCACCATCATTGTCATCATTTATA
The DNA here is from genome assembly GCF_016835505.1 of Polypterus senegalus. Lineage (NCBI taxonomy): Eukaryota > Metazoa > Chordata > Cladistia > Polypteriformes > Polypteridae > Polypterus > Polypterus senegalus. Next base: position 7,835,213 of record NC_053155.1, on the reverse strand, counting down.
AATACGCGCTCTCTTCTAATTCTTCCATTTCTGATGTCTTCTAACAAAGCTAAAGCAGCCACGGCAGTTGGAATAGTTTGGCCATTCCATGCACGATTATATATTGATTACAATCAAGTAAATTAAATTTGAAAACGATATGCAATTAATTTTGGTGTATTTGATAAATCCCGCATCATGGATGCAAATCTGAAAAAGAAGGTAAATGACACAGAAACAGTAGCACTGCTTTGACATTCTGGGTGCTGCCAGTTTGTAAAACCAAGCAGAAGCATGAATACACAAGGGGAAAACAACTGTGAGAATGAGCATGGCTTTATGGCAAGTTTAGTTTTTATACATCTCGAAATGAGCGAGGAAACGGGCATACGCAACACTTTAGTGTGTATGTACCATTTATACGAGAGGCCCCAGGACAGAGTGAGGTGTTCCTGTGTTGGTGTGCCATTGGTCTCTATTGATGTGTTATTCAGTGTGTGTCTGTAGAAGGGATTGTGAGTTGTGTTGTTTTCAATAATTTGTATGGTTTTAGCCTTTGTATGTTAACTGCGATTTTGGTTTAAATGTGTCTACGTAGGCATCTGCTGTATATGTTTGTTGTTCTTTTCATGTTTTGTGGTTGTTTTTATTCTCCTAAATGTTTGATGAAGGTTTCTTTGCAGTTTTTCTTCTTGTATTGTGTTAATTACCCTAAGTCACGTCTAATGTCCTTGATCGGTGTTTCTAGTTGGTGATCCCAGGTGGGTTTGCTGGTTTGGTGTGACGTTGTTGTGTTTTGTCTCATTGACTTTTCATTTCAATGTGGCTGATTGTGGGGACTGCAGATGTTTTACAAACAAATGTTACCTAATTGTTTCACATCAATAAGTGGGGCTGAACAATCATACATCATATATCCCACAATTCATTAAACCCAGTTTCAAATACATTTTTCAGATTCTTTTTAAAAAGTGTAAAATAATCTAAATATCTCACAGTGTCAGGTAGAGTCTGAGGGTTGTAATGTCCCTATAAATGCTAACCAGCAGGGTGCTGTTCACCGATCTCTGCACCCTGATAATGAGATCCTCGAGAGAGCTGTGAAGACATTTAAAAATCCAACAAAAGAATTGATAGACTCGGTTCTAAAAAGAAAAGGCATCCAATAAAGAGACTTGAGAACAGGCGAATGTGGTCCCTCATCACAGTGCGGGTGAGGAGTCTGGCAGCACCAAAGTGGATTTTCTGCAGTGGTCAGCAAAGGGGCTTCACAACAGTCAGGCCTACAAAACACAAAGGCATGAAGAAGCCTCTCTCAGACACAATTAGTAATCAGTAGACTTCTTTAAACATTTTACAGAGAGGCAAACACACCGTTTAGCAGACACTGCAGGTGAGTTCCTGTAAGCGGAGGTCTCTGTCACAGAGTTCATGACCTGCATGTCTGTCCTTGCAAACGAAGGGCGCTGAGATCATCCAGCATACATCATGTAACCTCTGAGTTTCATTACCAACTAAGTATGTAACAAAGGTATGTATCAAATAATGACGTCAATGCTCATGAACAAAAGTCTAAGTAAGTAACAGGCATCACAGAGTTTAATCTCGATGATGTATAAAAAGACAGCAAAGTCCTTCCATTTCTCCTCTGAGTTCACTTTGTTCATTTCATTCATTCATTTTACTCTCCCAGTTCTTCCGACTGAGTGTTGCAGGGAGTCAGACAATCATGATAGCATCAAGACCACAGTAACAATTTGTGTCTAATGTTTGTTTATGGTTTATTAATTTTATTATCAATTCTTCTTTTATTGTTATTTTGGTGAAGATGTCTCATTCCTTCACTTGTTTTTATGGATACTTTTGACACGGCACATTGCTATTCACATCATGGTGGTTACACGCTAGAGATGGCACATGTAACATCAAGTAAACTAAATGAAGGACCCTGTAAGAGACGTGTGCTCACACAAACAAATCATTTCAGTTCAGAATCTCATCCTGATTGAATTTGGCCCCAGCTTTGAGTTTCTTGTAGCTTGTTGTACTTTGTGGATTGATCTCAGCCATTCTATACTGTTTGAGTGGTCCTGATTCTCAGCTCTTCTTAAACACAACATGGACAGCATGGCAGTCCATCACAGACCACACTTCTGTACCCAGCCACATGGGATCAGCTTAGTGTCTTCAGTTAATGTAAGATGCACATCACTAGGATGTGGGAGAAAACCTGCAGTAGCCAAGGAAAGAACAACAAAGGCAGAACAGAGGGTCTCGACGCAGACACCGACACTGGAAGTGGTTGGACTCTGATGTTTGAAGGCAGAAGTGCAGACAAACACTAAATGATTCTATTCTTTAAGAATGTAAAGTACCTCTGAAAACTGCTGATGCTCCTCTGCATTTATTGTTGTCTCTCCAGGACCGGACCTTTTGAAGGAGATCCAGGCCAGCACCCAGTCACCTCCCCTTGAGCCTCATATTAAAGGTAAGTGGTCCTCATGTCTCTGGTCAGTTGCTCCTCCACTCCTCTGCTCATTGTGTCACCTTACTTGTTCTCATTTTGACTTGCAGACCTCAGTGAGACACACAGAGCCACTGTGTCTGAATCCATGAGACCGCTGGATGATCAGCTTGCATCTGGAGATCCACTCACTAGCGCGGTGGGCCTTGAGACTCAATACATGGAGCTGATGGTCATCAAACAGGACATTAAAGATGAACTGGTGAAGGTTGGGAAGACTCAGGAAAAACTTGGGGAGAAAGGAGCGACAAAGAACTGTGAGCGAATCTGGACCGAGCAGCTGTTTAGGAGAAATCCTGACAGTGTAAATCCCTCCAACATCGTAGTGGTCAGTGGGGTGGCAGGAATAGGGAAGACCACCATGGTCAAAAAGATCATGTCTGACTGGGCCAGAGGCACTCAGTACCAGAGGTTTCAATTTGTGTTCCTTTTTAATCTCAGGGAGCTGAACTTGATAGACAATGACAACGAGACACAAGAGTCTCTAACCAAGCTGATTGTAAGGCACTATAAACATCTTAGTAATGAAAGTGTAAAAGAAATCCTGCAGAATCCTGAATCTCTGCTCTTTATACTCGATGGACTGGAGGAATACAAACACAAACTTTACTTCACAGACACTCAGCTCTGCTCAGACCCAGACATTGATGTGCCTATCCACATCCTTGTAACCAGCCTGGTCAGTCAGACATTACTGAAGGGCAGCTCAGTCCTGATAACAAGCAGACCAACAGCTCTGAAGGTCCTGGACATGCAGAGAGTTGATGGATTTGCAGAGATTGTAGGATTCTTCCCTGAACAAAGGCTGATGTACTTTAAGAAGTTCTTTGGTGAGGCTGCTCTGAGCACCAAGGCCTTTCAGTACTTTGAGGAACGAGTTCACCGATTTGCAGAGACTGTAGGGTTCTTCCCTGATCAAAGACTGATGTACCTTAAGAAGTTCTTTGGTGTTGCTGATATGAGCACTGAGGCTTCCAGTATGTAGAGGAGAACACCATCTTGTACTCCATGTGCTTCAACCCCTCGTACTGCTGGATTATCTGCTCTGCACTGAAGAGCCACTTCATGACACCTGAAGAAGAGCGAGGAGCTGCCCCCAGAACTGTCACTGAGATATTTGTGATGTTTCTTCACAACACCCTGACCAGTCATAGACAAGAAGCTGAAGACCAGATTCTGCTGAAAGTGGGAAAGATGGCTTATTATGGTGTGGAAAACAATATTCATGAGTTTAATGAGAAGCAAGAGATGTCTAATTTTAGTCTCCAGCCAGTCCTGTCCTCTCCATTCCTCTCTGGGTTACTGCAGAGACAAAGCACTCAGGAGCACACAACGTACATCTTCTACCACCTCACTCTACAGGAGTTCATGGCCGCCTGCTCTGTCTACCATGATCCACCAGAGGGCATTGAGGAGCTGCTGAAGAAGTTGGACTTGTGTAAAGATGGCCGATTTGAGATTGTCACTCGATTCATGGCCGGACTGGCTTGGTGTCCTCTCCTTAAAACACTGGAGGGAATCCTGGGAGAGTTTGAGGGGACGACTGTAAAGCACATACAGGAGTGGGTGAGGCAGAAAGCTAAACAGGCTCTACGGGGCCAAGATAAAAGTGAAGCTGTGCGAGTTTGTCACTGGCTCTATGAGACTCAGAATGAGGAGTTAATCAGAGACGCCACTGGGGAGGACTTAGAGATGAACTTTAGAAACACAACTCTGTATCCTCTGGACTGTAATATGTTGGCCTATGTCATCAGCTGCTGTGGAGAACTTCAGGAACTTGACCTGTCACAGACACCTCTGACTCCACAGTGCATCAGGAGACTGGCGCCGGGGCTCAGCTGCTGCAGTGTAGTCGGTGAGTGATGCGACTTTGACGAGTTCAGTTTTATCAGTGAAGGCACTTTGTGTAAATGAGTGTCACTTGGGGGCTCTGAGCTAAACTGTCATAGGACCTTCTAATAAACCCCACCCAACAGGAAGTGACGTCACATTTTTATCGACATGCCATCTTATTCTCAATGATCTTTTACAACATGTCTGAGCCATTCAGACTTTTCCCTGTCCTCTCTTTCAGACATTTAGCTGAGTAGATAATGAGACGACAGCCGCATTGTAAACAGGCAGAGTCTGAAAAACACAATAAAAATCTCATTTTCATAAGTCTTTGATTTCAGTTATTATCTAAAATGTCAGCTGGGAGAGAGCACCATAGGGTCTCAGGAGAGTGAACGTTAACATCACAGATGAGGATTAAATGTAAAGTGTGATTTCTAGCCCAGAGCACTTTCCAGGAATGGAGGTGTAGCCCCCCATGTGTTCTCTTTTTTATAGCCCCAGTAAAGGCTGACTAAACGTCTTGTGTGTGACGTCACAATGACTCAGGCCTGTCCCACCTGGTGGCACTGCACAAGCCCACACTGTTTTAACTGTGCAATTCTATTCAGAAGAGGAGATTGATGACATTTTCTCAGTTTTTGTACACCAAAGACCCCCCTTTACCACCCAAACAAGGCCACTGAACGCTGGTGCTCAGGTGTGAATTTCTGTTTAGCTCCTCCATCTCACACTTGACCACATTGTATCTTCTTTTCACTTTGACTAATCCTCACCTGCCGGTGTTATCGACCTTAGTGAACGTTGGTGCCCAGGTGTGAATTGCTGTTTCTTTTCTGCAGACAATTAGACAATAAACACAAAAGAAATGTCTCCCTTTTAATCACTCACAGTCCGTCACTACGTGTGATGATGATGATGATGAGAGTCAAATATTAAAACTATCAGCACTGTGGTTATTTCAGTCATGGACTACAGAAAGCCTCTGTAGCAGGGGGACGATTGTGGATACACAGAGACAGCACAGGACTCCATATTACAGGAGACGTCACCAGTAGCGTCGGTGATCAGTAAGGCTGTAAAGAGGATTACAAATAATTCAATGTTGGTGTAAAAATGGCTAATAATGAGAGCTCAGAACTACTTCATCATTCTATGGGCCTGCACAACTGTCTACTGACGAGAAAAAGTCAAAGTTACTCATAGATTTCACTCGCTCAGTAATGTTATGTTCAGTTCAGTGCTCTTATTCTCACATTCACAGCATATGTTATAAAATTTGATAATTAGTTTGTGGCGCTCCATTTTGTCTCATTGTCACTTCTCTTTATTGCATTCTCTCATTATTGCTTTTCATTTCCTCCATGTTTTTCATTGTGTGTCCACGTGATATGCTCGCCACAGAAGTTGTGTAACGCTGAGTGTTGATTCTCATTGTGAACTCGGTGACGACAAGCAGGTGGATGATGGTGTGGGCTCTGAGGCTTTGACTAAAAATGTACCGCGGTGTAATCAGTTCATTCCAGATATGCTGTCATGTGTACAAAGCACAATGAAACTTCCACTCGTTAAGCCACAAGTGGAAGACTGTGAAGTTTTGTCAGTAGATTTGGATGAAGTTTGATAAAAAAAGAGAAAATAGACGCATGTTTGCACTTCCAGTGTCTTTGGAGACATTATCATGATGTGTTAAACCAGAAAAGACAGACGTGAACACACAAGTGAAGAGCAATGGAGAGAAGGACAGGAGGAGACGGGGAGGCCGACGTGCAAACAGTTAAGCAACCACAGAGCAGTCGTTTGATGTAAAGCACTCATGAGGCCGTGGAAAGAGTTCTAATAAACTGATCTGACAAATGAGAGGGTGAGGAGCCTCAACTTTACATACAACGTGCTGTTAAATGAGCACCAGAGATTAATGTGCAGGAGGACGACCAATGCAAGAGATCTGAGAGTGCGTGTCTGTAACATGGAGGAGCTTGTTGGGCTGTATATCAAAGTGTGGTGGGCCGCAGGTTGAGACCCCTGTACCAAGCTGATGGTTTCATTTTTGTACAGACAGCTGGACCTGGCGTGGCAGCCCCCACATGTGAATTTATTTATCTCTTTATTTATTGATTGCTTCATATTTTTGTGATCCCACCCAGTGAATGCAGATGCAGCCAATGAGACCCCCTGTGCTTTGTGTTGAGATTTGTTTTGGTGTTGGTACCTCACTCACATGCCATGGCTCTAACAAAAGGGCTCAGGCGGTCCACCTTGTGCACAAACCACATCTTTGTTATCTTTTGTCCTACTAAGGACTTTCTGTGCTGGGCTGCTGTTTTTCTTTCTTTTCAGTTTAATAACCCATAACACATACTAATAAGATTTATGTTTTCTTTTATGGTAAACCTTTCATTATTTTTAATTTATTTTCCCTTACATTTATCCAAGGTGTTAGTCTCACTGTTATCTTTAAAAGTTGTCTATTTTTATTAGTTCACTAATCACCTCAGAGCTTGATACTTGAATAAGAAAGTCTCTCTGTTCAAAAGTTCACTTTTAATGGTGGCTCACAACTGATGAACTGCTTGTTGTGTTTTTAACTGTTCTTCTTGTCCCTGTGCTCAGCCCGTTACTTAATTCTGAAATCCTTCACCGTGACAGTGACAGTTATGTTGTTGTATGTCAGTTTTCATCTCTTGATATCTCGGTACCTCCAGTTCTTTTCAGACCCCAATCTCCTCTTTAGTTGAGCTGTCGCCAGTGGGCCCTGGTGGTCTGTTGTCTTGGCAGTGCAGAACTGAATCATTTGTTAGAAGCCATTGGTCAATACCTGATAGCCAGCTTACTGCTGCTAAAACCAAAACACGAGAGAAAAATGAAAGTCACAATTATCAGGTACAAGTCAGAAAAACAGAGAGAAAAACAAAACTAATTAGCTTTGAAAAGCGAGAAGGGCGTTTGGAATCCTTCAGCTTGGATGAGGAAGAAATCCCTTCAGCAACCTTTCAACCGCTCACATTGTTTCCCACAAGTCACCACTTCAGAGGACACACTCCTAACAATGGGGGACATTAATTACCCTAACGACAGGAGCACAATGTGGCACCGGCCATGGAAAAACAAAATGTCCCCGAAAATATTATCAATAATACAAGAACACAAAATAATTGAAAACTGACTAGTGACTAGAAAAAGTCACAAAACACCTAAAATGATCTCCTAAAATGATGGAGAAAAGCACCTAAAAGATTAAACAGAAGTCCAAATTAATACAATGCCACTCAAAATCTGTGAAGACGGTGATGAGACTTGATGAGAGTTTCACAGGCAAAGGAAGAAAAGTCGCCATTGACAATATTGGGTCCCAATCCGGGTGGTTCATCATGTGGAGGGGTTGGCAACGCGCTGTGATCAATGCATGTTCCAATCCCTCCTCCTCCTCCTAAAAACATAATACAGTAAAAGCAATGCTAAAAAATAACCGTAGTAGACTGAGTCTCTGCTGTCTGCCTATGGCTTCTGGCTGAGGTGAAGATAGAGATGTCAGTGCTGAAACGCCTAATGGCAGCAGGAAGCAAAGATCCCCAGACGTGCTTTTTGTTGCACCATGCAGATATGAGCCAGTGGCAAAACGTACTCCATTGGGCTCCTGGGATGGCCAGTATTGTTCATGATGGCATTTAATTTTGCCATCATCCTTTTTCCACAACATCCTCCAAGGTGTCCCGAGTCAGTCCTGTGACAGAGCTGGCTTTACTGATAAGTCGGTTCAGGTGTTGTGCATTGCCTGAACTCAAGTTCTTCTTCACAGCATACAACAATGCACTGGGAAAACTTTTCCAGCATTTTGCTGCACACATCAAAGGACCCGAGTCTTCCCAGGAAGTACCGCCTGCTCTGGAACCTTCTTAAACACTTTTCTGTTGATATGGACCCCTGGGTATTTGCAGCTCTGCACCAACTCTACTTCCTAATCCTGAGTGGTGACGGGTCTCAGTGGCTCCTTAACACACTGGAGGTCCACCATCAACTCTTTTGCCTTATTGATATTCAGGTGGTTCTCCCTTCACCGCAAGACAAAGTACTCCAAAGTCTCCTGTACTCAAACTCATCTCCATTACCCACACAACCTATGATGGAAGTGTTGTCTGAGAACTGCAGTAGATGAAAAGAGCTGGTATGGTACTGGACGTCTGTTGTGTGGACAGTAAACAGTAAGGAAGACAGGACGGTTCACTGAGATGCCCCAGTATCACACACCACCATCTCTGATACACAGCCATTAAGCCTCACAAAATGCAGTCTGTTGGTCAGGTGGTCCATGATCCAGGAGATGGTGAGGACATCAAGATTTATAGCCCATAGCTTGTTTGCCAGTCTGTGATGCAGGAAGGTGTTAAAGGGCTGGAGGAATCCAGAAACATGATGGTGGCTCTGGTGCTGGTGGGAACAGGCTCTGTGGAGCATATCATTCTGAATGTGTTTAATAAGCAACAAGCCCCAGTGTTACCTCCACACCAGGACTTATGACTGCGCTATTGACTTAATGTCGGGGCCCCAATGCCTTTTTGGAAAGTTGATGACTTATCATGGCCAGAACAGGAGGCTATGGAACAACATGTTACAGAAAATATACAGAAAGGTTTTATTACCCCATCTTACAGTCCAATCTGGTCAGACTTCTTTTTCGTTAAGAAAAAAAATGGGGGACATCAACCTTGTATTGATTACTGACAGTTGAATAGAATTACTCTCAAAAGAAGTGACCCGTTACCACTTATGTGCTCAATTCTGAATCAAATTACTGGCTCTACGGTTTTTACAAAATTAAATCTAAGAAGTGCAGATAATCTTATTTGAATTTGGGAATGAGACGAATGGGAAACTGCTTTTAATATCACGTTCAGGCTTTATGAATACACAGTGATGCCATTCAGATGAGCTAACGCTCCGGCTGTTTTCCACTCCTTTGTTGATATGATATTTTTAGAGATTTATTGGGGAAATGTCTATTTGTACACATAGATGATATTTAGATTTTTTCAGAAGAGTTACCTATGAATATGAAGCATATTAAGGAAATCCTTCACCACCTTCACAAAATAACCTATTTGTTAAAATAGAGAAATGTGAGCTTCACCAGGAAAAGATTTTGTTTATGGGTATGAAATTTCACAGACCAGTTTAGCCATGGATGATACTAAGATCACCACTATCCTGGACTGGAAACCACCAGAGAGTGGTAAACAAGTCAGAGATTTGTCAGTTTTACAAATTACTATTGCGATTTATAAAAAACTTCAGTTCTGTTATAGCTCCTATAATCTCGTTGACTGGAAAAGCTCAGTGTAAATTTCAGTGGATGGAGGATGTGAATGAAGCGTTTGAACAAATAAAACAATTGTTTACCACAGCCTCCATCTTACGTCTGCCTAATACAGAAACGCCATTCATCATTGAAGTAGATACGTCCAGTATCGGATCTGGAACAATGCTTCCTCAAAGACATCCCAACACAGGAGCTGATCATCCGTATGCCTTGTATTCTAAGAAATTAGCCCCTTAACTCCTGAGAAGAATTACGACATAGGTAATCATGAGCAGTGGGCATTTAAGTTGACTTTGGAGGAGTGGCATCATTGTTTAGAGGTCATAAAAATGTAATATATTTAAAGTCAGCAAAAAGAATCAATGCTCGTCAGGCTTGATGGGCTTTATTCTTCAGCCAATTTCATTTCACATTAATGTATCGCCCAGGCAGGAAAAACGGAAAGGCAGATGCCCTTTCTCGCATACACGAGCCTGATGGGTTCTGTGAAGACCCCTCACCTATTATTGAGTCAGATAAAATTACTGGCTTGCTAAATGCACCAGATACTGTATATACTATAAATATGCCACACAGGAAGTTTTCCTTGTCTGTCAATTACAGAAAGCAAGGTACTTGATCTGTGCCACCAATCGCTGATGTTTGGACATCCAGGGGTGGCCCAGGCAATGAATTTACTAAAAACAACATTTTGGCTTGATTGGCTGAATAACAGATGTTTAAGAATATATAGCTGCTTGAGGGACGTGTCGCTCTATGAGAACCTCCAGCTTCTTTCTGTGCCATCACTCCATGAGAACACATTTCCTTGGACTTTATCATAGATCTGCCTCCCTCCAAGGACTATACCACAATTCTGGTTATAGTAGATTCTAGGCTCTCTAAAGGTGCTCACTTTGTTCCTCTAAAGGGGCTACCATCAGCCAAATTACTAGCAGACATATTCATACAAAGAGTATTGTGATTTCATGCACTCTCATCTTCTGTTGTGTTAGACAGGGGGCTGAAGTTTATTTCCAAGTTTTTGGATGCATTTTGTGATTGGTTCGGGTGCAAGATACATTTAACATCTGGATATCATCCTGAAGCTTATGGGCAAACGAAAGAATAAACCAAGACACCATACAGTAAATTCTAAACTGGATGATAGGGCTGATTTGTTGTCAATGGTAGGATTTTTCAGGAATCTCCTGGTTCAATCATCTTTAAAGATGTCTCTGTTTGAGTGCCAGTATGGATTCAGTCCCAGTTGTTTGAATCACCACCCTCCCTGTGTGCCAATCCGTATGTTAGAGATTTTGTTAAAACTTTCATACTAAATGGGACATCATTTGTAAACATCAAATATAAGCAAGATTCACTATGAAGTGCTTTGCAGGCAAAAAGCACAAAAAGGCACCGATATTGAAAGTAGGTCAGAGAGTGTGGCTGGCAACCAGAGATTTTCAGCTTAAAGTAACGTCTCGCAAATTAGCTCCTAGGTTTATGGGGCCAAACGTCATCAGACTCCAGATGAGTCCAGCATCCTGTAGCTTGTCTCTACCAGTGCATTTTAAAATCCACTCCACTTTTCATGTTTCCAGGTTAAGACCAGTTTGTCGCAGCCCATGTAGCAGCTGTTTCTCTGGATGGTTCTGAAGAGCATGAGGTACGATATTTGGTGGATTCTAGACAGCAACGAGGTGGTATCATGAATTAGGCTGTAAATGGATGCTTCGTAGCCTTTCTTTAAGAGAAGCCATATTGTGTTCTGTTGTCAGGGTCATGTTCCTTGTTTTTGGGAAGGGGTGGTCTCTGGGGTCATGACCTCAGCTCAATCAACAACCGACATCAAAGGTCAGCCTTTCACTAGAAACTTTATCTGATCTGCAGATAAAATCCTTAATTTCATTTTGGTCTATCGTGTGTTTTCTCTTCTTGCATTGCCTAGTTTCGACTTATTGCCTGTCATTTGTCCTTTATTGCTGCCTCTTGCCTGGGTTACGGTCACTGCAGCTTATTTTTTGTCCGCTTCTCACGGTTTATTCACAAAATGAGTTCTCCTGTTTTCCTACTGAGTCAGGACAGGCTGTATCCTGATGTCCAGGCTAATCTGGCCACCACAGCCTAGTCATTCTGACCCCCTATTATCCCCTGTCTATAACTGGTGAACTACTGTATCTCTCACCTCTCCACCACCTAACAGCTAATATGTGGTGAGCATACTGGTGTAAAAATGGCTGCCATTGCATCATCCAGGTGGCTGCTACATACTGGTGATAGTTGAAGTGACTCCCTACTCATTGTGCAAAGCACTTTAGTAGTGAGAAAACAACAACAACATTTATTTCTGGAGCACATTTTCATACAAATGATGGACCTCAAAGTGCTTTACAAGATGAAGAAAAAGAAAAAAGACAAAATAAGAATTAAAATAAGATTAGGCAATACTAATTAACATAGAATAAAAGTCAGGTCCGCTGGCCAGGGACGACAGAAAGAACAAAAAAAATCTCCAGATGGCTGAAAAAAAAAAATCTGCAGGGGTTCTGAGGCCATAAGACCACCTGGCCAGCCCCTCTAGACATTCTACCTAACATCAATGACCTCAATCAGTCCTCATGGTATTCAGGCTTCACATGGAAGAACTTGATGATGACGGTCATGTGGACTTCTGGCCTTTAATCCATCAATGGAGGGACATCACGGTGCTTTGATCAAGTGGTGGGGGTGCAGAGCGTCACCACAGAAAACAGGAAAGAGAACAGCAGAGAAAGTAGGGGTGAATACGGATTGTGGAGCCATGAAAAGAATGAGAATTAAATGCATATACAGAATATCAGGGTTACACTAAAATGAAGCTCTGAGAAAGTCATGTTAACATAATGTGTTTCTAGCAGTGTTTTAAAGTGCTCCACCGTATTAGCCTGGTGAATTTCAATCGGTCAGCTATTCCAGATTTGAGGTGTATAACAGCAGAAGGCTGCCCACCTCACCACTTCTTTTAAGTTTAGCTCTTGGAATTCTAAGCAGACCCTCATTTGAAGATCTAAGGTTACGATTTGGAGTGTAAGGTGTAAGACATTCTGAAATATAAGATGGAGCAGATTATTGAAGGCTTTGTAAACCATCAGCAGGATTTTACAGTCAATTCTGAATGACACAGGTAACCAGTGTAGTGACATCAGAACTGGAGAAATGTGCTCGGATTTTCTTTTCCTAGTTAGGATTCTAGCAGCTGCATTCTGAACTCATTGCAAATGATTTATGTCTTTTTTGGGTGGTCCTGAGAGGAGTGCGTTACAGTAATCTAGTCGACTGAACACAAAAGCGTGAACTAATTTCTCAGCATCTTTCAATGTTATAAGAGGTCTAACTTTTGCTATATTTCTTAAGTGAAAAAATGCTGATTTAGCAATCTGATTAATATGTGATTTAAAATTCAGGTCAGAGTCAATAGTTACCCCTAAATTCTTTACCTCCGTCTTGACTTTTAATTCTAATGCACCAAGTTTATTTCTAATAACCTCATTATATCCATTTTTGCCAATCACTAAAATTTCTGTTTTCTCTTTATTTAGTTCGAGACAATTACTACTCATCTATTTAGAAATACAAGTAAGACATGGGGTCAGTGAACCAAGAGTGTCGGGGTCATCAGGTGCTATTGATAAGTACAGCTGTGTGTCATCAACATAGCTGTGGTCGCTCATGTTATGCCCTGAGATAGCATGTAAATCAAAAAGAGCAGCCGTCCCAGGATATACCCTTGTAGACCACCATATAGAATATAATGTATCTTTGAAGTATAATTACCACAACTAATAAAGAATTTTCTACCTGTTAAGTAAAACTCAAACCAATTTAAGACACTGCCAGAGAGGCCCACCCATTGACTAAGGTGATTTCTAAGAATATTATGATCAATGGTGTCAAATGCAGCACTCGGATCTAAGAGGATGAGAACAGATAAATGGCCTCTGTCTGCATTTACCCGCAAATCATTTACTACTTTAACGAGTGCAGTTTCTGTGCTGTGATTTGTTCTGAAACCTGACTGAAATTTATCAAGAATAGCATGTTTATTTAGGTGGTCATTTAACTGCATAATGACTGCCTTCTCCAGAACTTTACTTAAGAAAGGCAGGTTAGAGATGGGTCTAAAATTTTCAAAAGCAGAGGAGTTGAGATTATTTTTCTTGAGCAGAGGTTTAAACTACAGCAGTCTTAAGACAGTCTGGGAAGACCCCCGTATCTAATGACGAGTTTACTATGTCAAGCACACTATCAATTAGCACATCAAATACTTCTTTGAAAAAACTTGTTTGTATTGGGTCAAGGATGCAGGTGGAGGGTCTCAGTTGAGAAATTATTTTATATAAATCAGGTAAATCTATCCTGGTGAAAGAAAAGCACTATAGAAATGTAAAGAATTATTATTATTATTATAAAAATGTAAAGAATTATTATTATTATTATTATTATTATTATTATTATTATTATTATTATTATTATTATTAATAAACATTATGTAGACTGTAATACAGTGGCTGAGTCCCACAAAGTCCTCACTGTGTCCTCCCTTGTCCATTCCTGTGTGGTCCTGGTGATGACTGGCAGCTGCTAGAAGATGGGTTTATATTTCAGTATGAGCTGAGTTGTGGTCTGATATGCCCAAGGTTTGTCTCTTTAACATTGGCATATCACAAGTCCAGGGTCCCATTATCCCTTGTTGTACAGTCCAAAAACTGATCAAAATTGAGGGGAGTGACACATGATTAAAGTTCCCAGAAACAATAAGGAGTGCACTGGCATGATCAGTGGTTACCTTTGCTGACCACAGAGTATGCTGTGCCCATTGTGATAGCCGTGTCTATCGAGAGGAGGTGTAAATCACCAATGTAGCTCTACCACAAGCGCCTCAATATTTGAGTCGCAAACTTGTGCCTTGGTTGTAATGTGTCCCAGGCTACACCAGTTTCATTCACAACAATGGTAAGTCCTCCTCCCTTCTTCTTAATATTTTCACTCACACTTCTGTCTGCCCACACAATGTTAAAGTCAACCAATGAAACCACAGAGTTTTGGCTCTCAGTCAGGTCTCCATGAAGCCCATGAGGCTACAGTGCTTGTATTCCTTGTGACTCCTGATCAGTGTTGAGAGCTCATCTGTTTTGTTCACCAGTGATGGTAGAAGGCAGGTGAGGTCCATACCTTCTCTTCTTCTTGTCAAGCCAGTCTCTGCTTTCTTCCCTGGGTTATTCCACAACAGCTCTACAGGGTGCCCAGTGATTAGGTTGACTCCAGCATGGCGGAAGATGAAGGGTGCAGGTCCATCAAGTGTTGTCACGTGTAGGTGAGTGTTAGTTCTTCCTCACAGGCTCTGGCTTCCATGGAAGAAAAAAATATACCAGCAGTAAACAAACAAGAACGTGGGAGCTGCTGTAGCTGGCAGCTGGTCATGGCAGCACTGGTTTTAAGCATGAAATAATGAATAGCATGAAATATGTGAGTCTGGCTGCAAATGTTAAACTATTTACACAGAAAAATATGAGTTTCTACTTCTTTGTTGTTCTACTTGCTCCGCTGATTGAGAAGTGATGTTCTGAAGTGACTTCATACCCAGCAGGATTGCCACTTTTGGAGCTTTTTACTAAATTGAAGGTGAAAGCCAACAAGACGCTCTGTTCAGAGGAGTCATTCATGTGTTCTTGCACTCATCTCATGGTAGGCTGTCTGTGGTTTTTGGGGCAGAGCAGTAGGGGATGCAGTAAAGATGGGCCATTGGTGAGAACAAAAGGGTATGGACGCCACTCGGCGTAGAAAAAAATCTAAAATAGTGTGATGCATGTCAGGGTCTCGGGCCGACCGATCCTCACGTTTGCTCTTTGTTGTTGATTTACATTCAGCATGTGCCATTTTCTTTTAGATTTTTGTTGCTGTGCTTTAACTATCAATGTGTGTTTAAGTGTCTTTGTCTCGTGATAATCATCCTTTTTATAGCGCCTGTCAGCCACAATGCTGGTCCTAAGAGCCATGTCCTAAGCTAATTTATGCCACAAACACAGTCCCACTGATGTCCATTTTTTATTATTATTGTTGTATTTGAAACATTGCTGATGTCTGCTTGAACTTCCTGCTCTTCAAGGGACTCATTTATAAAATTTTGTGTTGATTCAAGCATGAAAATATGCGTACACCAAAAAAATAGCAAAACATACACGGCATAAAAAAGTCAGATTTATAAAACCTGTTGTACGCTCATTTCTACACAATTTACCTTTTATAAATCACAACCAGCTTGTGAATTTGGTACGGGAATGTGCATCAAACATTGCCCTGAAATATCCATATATGGCTCATGCTAATTAACCTTTATATATTGTATATGCAATCACAATGCTGCAGAACTTCATTACCACCAACATCTGAGCGGGGAGCCACCATCACCTGGCACATGTAATGACATGACTGCTGTTACTATGAATAGCACAGGCCACATGAAACACTGAAGGTTCAGCCAGTCACCTCACCAACAAGCCGTCCATGTGGTGGACATGCAGCCCCATCATGTTTGTCAACATGTTTATCTAGCTCAAAATAAATGAATCCTGGATTGACTCAGGTCATTGAGACACAACGTTAGCCAGCCACGTCTTGGCATCACAGTTGACTTGTGCATTAATGGAGTGTCACTGCTCACGGTTAACAAAAGCAACTTCATGCTCGCTAGGTGTCCTTATTGCAATATGAGTGCAGTTGATGGCTCGGATTGCGTTATGAGAACCAGACGCTACTGCAAATTGACTTTTTATGTTTTATGTATGTGCACCCACACCATACAAAAAGTGGACAAAGTGCCTCATCGGTTGGTTATTGGCTTCCAGCACAGCAAGCATGATGAAGTGAAGCTTGGCTGAGACATTCCTGACCTGTTGGCCAGTGACCTGAGAAATAACAACAGGTAGCCAATATAAACTGACAAAAAAACAAAAATGTTCTTCAGTGTAGATACACGGCATCGGCCCTCTTAAAAGGAAAGTAAAATCGAGTCTGTACATCCCTTGTGTCACTTTTGAAGTGCAATATGTTTGTCACATTAGGTCAGGTCAAGTTGGGGAGCACGCACTGGTACAGCACGTTGGCGTGCCCACCACACGACAAAACAGCTCAGGATCCTGGTTAGCAACCCTCCAGTCAGACACTCGGTCCAGCCCCACCCTCTGGAAATGACCCTCGATCTGCTGTGGCCAGGTGTTATGTGGGCAACACTTTGGCCTGGTCCAGCCACTCGGGTCCTCAACAATGAGGGTCCTGTGAGCCAGATCACCTCAGGGAATCGTGCCACATGGCCGTAGTGCCGTAACTGACACTCCCTCATAATGCAAGTCGTGTGCCTCATTCAGGACTCAATGAGCAACACAAAGTCAAACCAGCGGCCCTCAAGGATTCTCCGAAGAGACACAGTACTGAAGGAGTCCAGTCTTCATCTCAGGTCACTGGATAGCGTCCATGTATCACAAAACAAAAAGCACCAGGACTCTAAAGACTTGGACCTTCGTCCTTTGGCAGAGATAACTGGAGTGCCACACACCTCTTTCCAGCGACCTCATGACTCCCCGTGCTCTCCCAATCAATCTACTGACTTCATAGGAAGAGTCACCAGACACACGAATGTCACTGCTGAGGTCAGTCACATCAATGCAGATTAATAGACTTGGTGATATGAATTATCATACGTGTGAGTCGTCATTTAGCTCATTTGGCTGCATTTCCCTCGAGGGTGTCCTCATTTAACAACTTCTCCACAATGTGGCGCACTGATGGGTCAGAGTTGCTGTAAACAGACGCATGTCCAGTTTCTTTTTCAAATCCCAATGTGTCGTTGGAAAGTTGCGTATGCACATCTCAAGTCTCGTTTTCTGAGTGTGCAGCCTTTCTAAATGAGGCCCTAGCAGTGACGAGGTACCTGAAGTTCATTTCTCAGAGGTGCTTTTCAATTCCTTGACATTTTTCTTTGTTTTTCATATTTTTGTTTACTGTCCGGTCACTGATGTCCAGTCTGTTTTAATGTAACGCTGTGGATGAAGATGGCCACCTGACACCAGTGCTCTGGGTTTCCTGTGAATTTTCAATGTAATTCATTTTAGTGTATTTGATAAATCCCTTGTCATTGAGGCAAATTTGAAAAAGAAACGTAAACGGCACAGAAACAGGAACACTGCTTTGACGTTGAGTGCCACCAGTGTGCTGAACTGAGTAGAAATGTGCGTCTGCAAGGTGCGGAGCTACCGTGAAAATGTGTGTGGCTTTATGTCAAGTTTAGGCTTTATACATCTCAAAGTGTACGTGGAAACGGGCGTATGCAACATTTTTGTGCATACACACCATTTATACGCAAGGCCTCTGGTGTTTATTAACACTTATGCTCCAAGGAATGGAGGAGAGAGACTTTGTGCTGGAGACCTTTGCTAAGGAGAGGAATTTTCAGTTGTACCAAGAATGATCTACTGGACCATAATGGTGCTGAGCATCACCCAACATCTGTCCAAGCTTTGCGCTCCTTATTAGGCCACTCAGACCGTGGACGTCTGGTGAAGTAAACTTCCTTCAGATAGGCAGTACACCTGGGTAAAGGGGGGTGGAGGGGGCATTTCGATGGTGCATTTAGACTGTTTCTACTATTTGAGGCACCTTCTAAACACAATGACAAAGGCTTCTATTTGTCCAGTCAGTTTCTCGCCTCACTCTCTGCTGGAAATTAATGTCTCTGTCCCTGTAGAGCCTTTCTCTAAATCTCTTTGGCACTTTAATGTCTCCTTGTTGGAGGATTCCCATTTCCTGATGTGTCTGGAGATTTTCTGGCTGTAGTGGACACAAACCAATCCCATATTCTCATCTCTTAGACAGTGGTGGGATGTGAAGTTAAAAGCCTTGTGCCAGCAGTACACTCAGCAAGTGACCAGGCGGTGTTTTTACGAAATGAACAGCTTGGAGGAGGACACTGTGCCTTGTGCCAAATAAAGAACTGGCACTCTGTGAGCCTGCTGTGCATGGACTGTGAGATCTCCTCTAGGATCCTGGCCAATCGCCTGAGGACTGTGAAGGACCTGCTCATGAGACTTACTGTGTACCTGACAAGACTATCTGGGATGTAATTTCTGTACTGCGGATGTCATTTCAGCCTCACCTCTTTATGGGGTGGATTTAGGAATCTTATCCATCAACCAGGAAAAAGCTTTTGACCGAGTACATCACCGGATTTGTGTAAAACATTGAAATGTTTTGGGTTTGAAGATGATTTTGTTCAAATGATTGAACTGTTGAACACCAATGTTTTTGGAATTGTCAAACTTAATGGCACTCTGTTTTCAGTCAAGAAGGGAATTCCACAGGTCTGCCCCCTTGTCCGGCCTGCTCTACGTGTTGTCCATTGAGCTGAGGTGGAGACTACAGGGGGTGACATTTCCATCCTGCCCAAATGTTACTTTCAAGTGTTGGGCCTGCGTTGATGATGTTGTTGCCTTCATCAATCAAAGGGGCACATTGAGTGGTCATTTTTTGCCAGCAAATATTTGAGAGCATAACATCTGCACAAATTAATTGGTCAAAAAGTAATGCCTTCTTACTGGGCTGCTGGTCTGGATGTCTACTACCTGACTTACCTGGTGGTCTGAGGTGGAACAGGAAGTGCTTCAGATATCTTGGGGTGGTCATGGGCAGTGAGGGGGTGGACGAGAGTAATTGGGATGGGACTCTTAGAGAAAGTAACCTCTCGTCTGAACAAGTGGAAGTGGATCGTAATTAAACTGTCATACAGTGGGAGGGGGACTGTCATCAGTCATTTAGTGGCCTCAATGCTGTGGCACAAGATCACGTGTGGTGACTCCTTCTGGGGATTTAAAAGAAGATCCAGAGAGTGCTGGTCAGTTTCTGTTTGCATTGGCTAAGGCAGAGTGTGCTGTTTGTACAGTTGGAGGAAGGCAGTCAGGAACTTCTGGATATTCTGTCAAAGTCATTGCTTTCAGACTCCAAGTTCTACTGAAGCTTTTCTGTGTTTCGTACTCACTGAGTTGGAGGAAGTTAGCACTGAGTTTCCTTCATCGTGTGGGTGAGTTAGGGTTTGATGAAGCACTTCTGGTGATGAATTTATGAAAAATAGACCTTTCTGTGTGGACTAAATTTTACAGAGGAGTCCTGTTAACTTGGCACTTGGTGTTAAAGAGGAGTTTTAATGCAACTGAGGGGTTACAAGAGGAGCCTTTAATTTTGAACTCTGTCTCTTCATGCCCCTCTTGTACAATGCCAGTTTCATTTCAGTTCTCATTAAACATCAGGTACTGACACTGTCACAGATTTATGACACCACAACAAAGTCATTCATTGATCCTGAAGTCTAGGCTTCTCTTCTAGATGTTAAGTCAGTCAGGACGATTCAGTGTTTACTCTCCTCCATAGCTAAAGACCACCACTTACTCAATGACTCCATCAGCTCCACTGCTGATAAGTTTGATGTTTGTCCCTCTGTGGACCTCTCATGGCTTCTAAACTATTCAGTTCACTAAAGGAACAGTGGTGGGCTTTGATTCTTAGTCAATGAGGGGACTGCATCAGTGCTGCTTAAAGGGGATTCACTTCTCTGTATTGGGGTCTGTGCTGGACACTCCATGGAGGGAGAAGCTGGGAGTGGAAGGAGACTGAGGGGCCTGTGTGGAGTGAGCTGGACAAGCTGGTGAGTCGCAAAAGAAGTGCAGACTTGGACATGGGATTATTGACACCAATTCTTTATTAGAAATTATTAAAGAGACAGAAGATGATACCTGCGTTTTGTGTGGACACAGACACCAATTTTTCATTTGTTTTTGATTGCATTAGACTGGGAATATCTTCAGGTTCTTTGGAGATTTGTGTACAGAATGAATCAGAAAGTTTAATAATGTGCTGTTCATTTTTGGTTTAAAATACAATAAGAGAACCACTTACTACAACTAACATTCTATTGGGTGAAGCCAAGCTGGCTGGCCATTTTAAAAAGTCGTAATAATAAAAAATGAGGATCAGAACTTAATGATGTTTATGTGATGTTCAGGATGAATGTTTATTTAAGAATAATAATGGAATTTACTTATTAAAAACAGAGGAATATGATGGGGTGTTCGAAAATGGGTGGGGGTCCAAGGGGGGCTGAGCTCTATTCCGTGTCTGTAGTTTCGGTCGTCGACGGCGGTGCGTGTCGTGAGTATCTCTCTTTCTTTTTTCTTTTTTGTTTGTTTGTTTTACTTTTACGAATACTTTTTCTGTTTTTAAAGAGGATGCGGTTTCGGCTTTGCCGCTATGGCGGTGTCTAAAGTGATATGAGATGGCTTATCTCCAGATAGTTTTTCAAGTCTTTCCAGAAGGCACGCCGTAAGGTTGCTTGTTGGTCTCAGTGGAGGCCTGCGTTATGGAGGTCAGTAGGGTGGTGGGGTGTAAGAATGTGCGGTCGCCCTCATGTATGTATAAAGCGGTGGTGATTTTTCTTGACGATTAAGCGCTGGTGCCCTGACTGGTCGAGCAGGGTGTGGTGCTTAATGGCGCGCTGATCTCGGTGTTACTGCTGTTGACTCCTGCTCGTAAGGTTATTATTCCTAATGTGCCTCCTTTCTTGAGTAATGAAATCTTGCAGCACGAACTGCGCAGATATGGTGAAGTGATGTCTCCCATTACTATGATTCCACTGGACTGCAGATCCCCTGATTTAAAGCATGTCGTGTCTTTATATGATTTTAAAATAACGCAAATGATGAACTTAACGTGGCCTTAAAGTTTCGAGTGGAGGGTGTGGATTACGTGGTGTTTGTGAGTTCTGAGTCGATGAAATGTTTCAATTGTAGTAGAGTAGGCCATAAAACGATTGACTGTTTATTTGAGTGATGAAGAAAGTAGAGAGAGTGAGCCAGAGACTGAAGAGGAGGAGGAGTTTGAAGAAGATGAGCTGACTGATAGTGTGAGTGAATTAGATGAGAAGGAAACTGAGGAGCAAATGGAATCTGCTGATAAAGGTAATGCTGCAACAGACAAAGGTGTGCTGGCTGAGGCTGGTGATACACCTGTAGATGAGCCCAGTGTCCCAGGTGAAGGAGCCTCCGTCCTTACAGAAGGGTGCGCAGCTGAGACTGAGGAGACCCTCACTGGTCAGGCTGTAGAGGTCTGCAGTGATAAGAATGTCACCCTGCTACAGGATGAAGGGGGCTGTAATGATACAGCAGGAGATGATCGTCTCCAAGTGGTGCAACACTGCCCACCAATAATGAGACAAACTTAGACGTGTCCAATGTAGATACTACTGAGGGCAATCTTGGGTTGGGCCGGGGCACTGAACAAAATGCAAGCAGTAGCAGCAGCAGCAGTAAGAATGAAATAAAAGTTCCAAAGAGAGCAGCAGTGAGTGAGGCAGACAAGATGGATGTGAGTGTGGAGTCGAGTGAGTGTAAGGAGACCTCACAAATCACCACTAGGAAAAGAAAAGAAGCAGTGGAGTCCACCACGGGCGCAAAGAAGATTTTAATGTCGGACAATCTGTCCAAAAAACAAATCTTGTCATTTAAAAAGAGGGATATTACAGTTAGTGGTGAAGGTGTGGAGGGTGAAGGAGAGAATACCTCGGACATTTCTGATAACACCTTCTCAGTGTTTGGTTTGGAGCCTAAAGGGGGTTACAGCACAAAGAGCATCAGGAAGTTCTTGGAATATTTAGAGGGAAAGAGGGGTGTTCAAGTGCAGGACTATTTTACAGACCTTGAACTCTTTTTGAGTTCAGCAAAACATATAAAGCATAATGCAGCTAATTTAGGGTTGGACCAAAAGGAGACCACCAGGTTAAAAAATGTAATGAGCAGAGTGCGCAAGATCCTTCAAAATAAGTCCTGATGGATACTGCAGTCATGAAAGTGAATCTCTTCATTTTCTGGTGTGTTTTTTGTTTCTTTTGTGTTGTACCTATGGCTGAGTTACATGTGGGTACCCTAAATGTCAATGGCTGTCGAGGTAATTTAAAGAGGACCTTGGTCTGTGAGTTTTTACGACAAAAGCACTTAGATGTGGGTTTCCTACAAGAGACCCACTCAGATCCACAGAGTCAGGCTGCCTAGTGCAGGACTGGGGAGGGACGGGCTTTTTCAGTCATGGCACCAGTGTGAGCGCAGGGGTGGCAGTGCTGATTAGTAAAAATCACCAAGGTGACTGAGGTTATGGCTGGCAGACTGTTAGTTGTGCAGGCAGAGGATGGCCCCCACTTGATGGTTTTTATTAATGTTTATGCCCCAAATAATGGCACTGCCAGGGTGGATTTTTTTTAATTATTAAGGGGGGTTTTGGTTGAATTTACAAATAATGAGATCGTTGTGCTGGAGGGGGATTTTAATTGTACAGAGGACTGGTTTATGGATAGAAATGGGGCCGAGCCGCACTTGGGGTCAGTTAGGAAACTCAAGGAAATTATTGAGGCCTACGACTTGGTCGATGTGTGGCGCTCTCACTTTCCAGCTGACAGACAGTTCACGTGGCTCAAAGGGAGCAGAGGGCACCTCTCGATGGCTCGCTTAGATTGCTTTTACAGTCCAAAACGGCACCTCAATTTATTAACTAACACTCTTATCACTCCTGTCACTTGTTCCGATCACTCTCTGGTTTCTGTTACTTTTCTCCTTCCATCTCTGCAAAAATATAAATCTTACTTGCATTTCAACACAACTCTCCTTCAGGACAGTCATCCCTGAGACAGCGGTGGGTCGTGTCCAAGGTACAGATTAAACAATTCTGCCATCTATCTATCTATCTATCTATCTATCTATCTATCTATCTATCTATCTATCTATCTATCTATCTATCTATCTATCTATCCTTTCTGTCTATGGAATCTCTGTCTGTCGATTACTCTGGTCTGGGTGGGCGTGGTTGTTGGTTGCAGGTCCACTTCGTTCGCTGAGGGTCTCTGTGAGTATTCTCATTTTCTTTTTCTATCTTTCTTTACTATCAGTTTAAAGTATAAAGATTTTTTTTACTGATTTGCCATTTATTTAAAAGTCTATTGTTTATTGTTAGTGGTTGTTGTAATAGTCGGACGTGGCTGCAGCTCGCCGCCATGGCTGCATCCCGAGCAAAGCCTCCAAGGCTTAACCCACGAAACTTTGAACACCTTTCCAGAAAAAACAGAATTAAGGTGGTTGTGAACCTGAGGGTTTCTGTTGAGGCGTGTGTTGTTGAGGTGGCGAAAAGAGTAGGCTGTAAAAATGTAAAGTCGGCCTCTCGCATGAACAAAACGGTTGTGGTGTTTTTAAGCGATGAAGCTATGGTGCATACTCTAGTGCAGGAGGGCCTGGTGGTAAACGGCTCGCTAGTCCCGGTGCTGCCTTTATCGACTCCTGCTAAATGAGTTGTAATTTCAAATGTTCCACCTTTTTAGAAAAATGAAGTTTTATTAAGTGAACTTTGTAGATATCGTGAAGTCATATCTGACTTGGTAATGATACCGCTTTGCTGCCGTTCTCCTGATTTAAAGCATGTCGTGTCTTTCAGGAGACAGGTGTACATGTTACTAAATAACTCACGTGAGGAGCTTGATGTGGCCTTGAAATTTAAAGTAGAGGGTTATGAATATATTGTATTTATCTCTACAGAACTAATGAAATGCTTTAAGTGTGGTCAGACAGGGCACAAAGCGAGTCAGTGTAAGCGGGGTGAGATAACAGACAGCTCGGATATACCGGGACCATCTGGTGAGCACAGAGAGCCTTGTAATAGAACATCGGACAATGAAGAGAATGAGTCTGTGATTAGTGATTCAGAAATGGAAGAATAGAGTTATGATTCTGATGAGGCGGCTGAAGATCAGAGTGAAATAACATTAGAACAAAGTATCACAGCAGGCCCGGGACATGAAGCAGGGAAGCTGGAAGTGTCCAGCAGAGAGCCTGCGATGGAAAAAAACAGATGGCTGATATGGTTACGGGAGCAGCGGCAACTGCCGGTCAGATTTTTGAAATTAATGGGAATGAGAAGGCTGAAGTCGGCCATGAAGAGGAGGTGGTGGTGTCTAAAGTGGCACCAGGGGTCGAATGTTGTAAAGATGACTCTGCAGCACATCTCCACAAAACACCCACAGAGAGTGCTGCCGCTCCAGAGACGAGCTCGGGCGCAGCACCTTCTCGGGGTTGGCGGAGGAGAGCGCACTGGCTGTGCAGTCATTGACTGATGAAATAACACATGAGGCGGGGGATGATGGAGAAATGCTCGTTGATGATGGAAATGGTGAACACGGTTTGGTGAAACCGGTAACCAGGAAAAGAAAGGAGCAAACAACCAGTGGTGGACGCACCAAGAAGAGCATAAAAGCTGAAAGTGTAGAGGCCGCCGCTAGTGGTCTGCAGCAGACAGACGGCACTGACAGCATAGTGAGAGAGGAAGGAGATGAGGACAGCAATGAATCTGACCCGTCAATCAAAGTAGATCTGTCATCTCACTCAAGCTTACGCGAGGCCTACAGCACAGAAAGCATTTTGCGTTTTCTAGAGTTTTTAGAAAGGAAACACGGGGTCAGCATAGTCGAACACTTTCCTGATCTCCATCTGTTTCTGAGCTCGGCGAAGCAAGTGTGGCGGCGGGCTGCTGAACTAGGCATGACCTCCAAAGAGAGAGTCCGCTTAAAGAATATTATAAGCAAAGTAAAACGATCTTTAGAAGCGCAATCATGATGGCAGTTTTAATGCGATTCCCCATTTCTTTATTTAACTTAGTGTTGTTGACTGCCACCCTATTTTCCTGTGCAATGCCAGTCTATTCCCTGTGCTCTTTAAATGTGAACAGCTGCAGAGATTTAGTGAAAAGAACGGCGCTATTTGAGCAATTAGCGCAAAAAAGGATTAAAGTGGCCTTCCTTCAAGAGACACACACTGAAGAGGCTAATCAGTCTGACTGGCACAGAGAGTGGCCAGGGGTGGCACATCTAAGTCATGGCTCCAATCTCAGTGCAGGTGTCGCTGTCCTGTTTTCTAAAAGTTTTGTACCTGACAGTGCGGTTTCTACTGAGTTAATCCAGGGGAGGCTGCTGAAGGTAGAAGCACAGCTGGGGGAGAAGAAGTGGGTGTTTCTTAATGTGTACCCCAAAATGCAGGGACTGAGAGATCTCACTGCTTCTCAGTTTTAATTGATGAGCTGGGGACATGTGGCGATGATGAGCTGGTGTTTGTGGGGGGCGACTTTAACTGCACAGAGAATGCGCAGCTGGACAGGAATGGGCTAGAAGCACTGAGGTCTGTGGTCACCAATAATAATCTCATTGATATTTGGAGAGAATTTCAACCGGGGGTCTGGCAGTATACGTGGGTGAAGGGCTCAGCTGGGCTGCTGTCTATGGCTCGACTTGACAGATTCTACATCCAGAAACATCACAGGAACCTCATAGCTAACTGCTCCATTCTTCCAACTGGTTTATCTGATCACTGTCTTGTTTCCCTTCAAATCTCTTTTCTCTCTGCTCATTCTGTTAAATCCTACTGGCACTTTAATAATAATCTACTGAAAGACCCCCACTTCATCAACTGTTTCAAATACTTCTGGACACAATGGAGATGCAAAAAGAAGACCTTCTCTTCACTGAGGCAATGGTGGGATTGCTCAAAAACTGAGATACGCATATTGTGTCAACAATACACCGAGCAGACCACCAGGGATGTGAATGCGGCCATTTCTGAACTGGAGAAGGATATTGAGGAACTTCATTCAGTTTTATGTAATAACTTTGATGGCAGCACTTTTGAGTCCCTTAGAACTAAAAAACAATTATTGATGGACCTGATGGACAAGAGAGTCAATGGCGCACTCGTCCACTCGAGAATGCAGTTGCTCACCCAGATGGATGCTCCCACACAATTTTTTTTTAAACTGGAAAAAACAATTGGCCAAAGTAAGACCATTAACTGTTTAAAAAATGACAAAGGTCAGGACCTGCTGGAGCCTGAAGCCCTTCGATCCTGGGCACACCAATTTTACCAATAACTGTTTTCTGCGGACATTGAAGAGGTACCTTTAGAGTCGTCATGTTTTCTCCAGGACTTACCTCAGGTTCCAGATGGAGAGAAGGACATCCTGGAAACTACGATCTCTCTAGATGAGTTGACCACAGCTTTGAATGGGCTGAACATTGGGAAGTCCCCAGGAATTGACGGTTTGCCTGTTGAGTTTTTTAAAGCTTTTTGGTGTCACCTTGGCGCTGATCTGGCAGAGGTTTTCTGTGAAAGTCTGCGAGTGGGTGAACTGCCCCTTTCCTGTCGCAGAGCAGTTATCACACTACTCCCAAAGAAAGGAGACCTCACGGAGCTAAAGAACTGGCGCCCAGTAAGCCTGCTGTGTGCGGATTACAAAATCTTCTCCAAGGCCCTGGCTAACCGGTTAGGAAGAGTCATGGCGTGTATCGTGAACCCCGAGCAGACATACTGTGTCCCCAACAGGTGTATTCTGGACAACATCTTCCTGGTTCGGGATGTGATTGATGCTGCCAGGCTCTTTGGGTTTGACGCAGGTCTTTTATCACTGGATCAGGAGAAGGCGTTTGACAGGGTGGACCACAATTACCTTTTAGCAGTGCTGAAGGCCTTTGGCTTTGGACCTTCATTCATTAAACACATTGGACTTTTATATCACAACGTTTTTAGTGTCGTGAAACTTAATGGAACACTAACCGCCCCCTTCAAGGTTACCAGAGGGATACGTCA